>NW_022639572.1:679201-718212 GCF_010583005.1 Odontomachus brunneus | reverse complement strand
CTCTCTCTCTCTCTCTCTCTCTCTCTCTCTCTCTCTCTCTCTCTCTCTCTCTCTCTCTCTCTCTGTCTTCATTTCCTTCGTTCTCGTTATTGCTGACGGCGACGCTGATGAGCAGGAAGAACTGCCGTGGGAAGGGATGTGCAAGAGGGAACGTTTGGGTCGCCATGGCTTGGACGGTGGGGTATGTACCAATTATACAGACAACTATTGTGCGGCTCTCATTAAACGACGCCAACAAATTCGATTACTTCTGGTTCCAAATTTTGCTGCTTCGTAAATGGCGGCATCACCGCCACCACCATCGACGCCCGCCGCCGCCGCTGCCCTTGCCATTGGGGGCACGAGAAGGGTGGAAATACACTCGAGAACCATTTTCCTCGTTTCGAACCTACTGCATACCCTCCTGGCCCGCGGAGAATTTATTTTACGACTAAACAGAAAATTAGTGAGCGTTTGGGTTTGCGGTGTTTAGGTCTTTTAACGCCGCGCCTCTCGTGGTTTGGCGTCGTGGGAAATGGAAAAGTGTGCGACGGAGGCGTATTCGCGTATATCGGATATAATTGACTCTTGTTGAGAGCGGCAGCGTTTATTATTTATTATAAATATAGTGTCTTACAAATAAATTTTATAATGTTTAAATCTTGAGTGAAGAATTTCTTGTCCTGATCGCATCACTTTTGTTCAGATATTGTATTAGTTTTTTTGTTATTTATAAAATTGTTATTTGTAGAAAATACGACCAACAACTATTTTATTAATTCGGATGATGACTTATATCCTTAAAATTTCGAAGTCAAAGAAATTAAATATTCTTTCTGGGAAGGATCGAAATATGACTGCGAACAGTCAAATGACTTTTTAATTTAAAAGTCGTTGTTCTTTGATTTCTATCATGAACCGGCTTGAAAGAAACGTCTTAACTTCCCACAATTATAAGCGCTCGATTTGTACGGCTGATTTCACCGTTAAGCATGAGATCGGTGTGAGCAATTTATCTTGATTACCGACAGGTCGTTAACACCTGGCTAAGTGATTCACTCGTTAGACTGGACAAACATTCGCGATATCGAGACAGGAATTAGATCGGTCGACTTTAATTGCACAGCGAATTAATCAAGTCTGCGCACCTACTCTACCAAGAAAAAAAGATAACAAGAGAAATATTTAATTGCCATCTTTGTGTGGAAGACTCTCGGACTAGTGTGTCGGTGCAAAAGTGATTTATTATTTAATTTTCTCGACGAGTAGTTTTTATCTCGGCTTACCGCCAAGCTGCCGTAACCGAAAAGCTGCTCTTCCGCGTTACTGTTCGGTAACTCTGGCCAGTAATGGTTATGTTTGTCATTATCACTATGGTGTACGAATCGCCTGGACTCTCGTCAGACAAGCCAACCTCAACCAATGAACTACAGTACTCGAACTCGTTAGGTCGAAGCAGTTTCCCAGTTGTTGCCTTTTCACTTTACTCTTAAAATGTTTCATTAAAAATTAACAAAGTAAATTAGATTTTATTTACACTTTTACGTATATGAGAATTATAATAAGTATTATAATTAGGGATGTGTATATATATATATTTCCTCAATTTATTATTCGGACATATTTCGGGAAATCGTCGTTCACATTACCGAGGAAACTATAAATAGTGAGGAAGTAGAGACAGCAATGCAGAAGTAGGATGTTATAGAGTTGTCTCTACAACGCGACACATCACAGCTGTATTTACACAGGCGGTTTCCGGCTAAGATTTTGGCCGTTTAATTTCTTTCCCTGATCTCGTGCTTTCCAGGGTAAAGTGAGATATCAAGTCACAAACTTGAAAGTTTACATTAACTTCTGTAAATAAAAATATTTCTTTTGTGTTCAACGCTTTAAGTGTAGGAGATATTAATCAATCTATTATCTTGCAGTATATGCATTTATTATTTATATAGTAATGACACACACGCATATATATATATAACTTTATGTAATATATATATATATATATATATATATATATATATATATATATATATATATATATATATATATATATATATATATATATATATATATATATATATATATATATATATATATATATATATATATATATATATATATATATATATATATATATATATATATATATATATATATATATATATCTTGAAATTATTTAAAAATAATTTGGAAGTATTGCACGATAATATATAATGGGAAATATATAACTAATATCGCAAAACAATATAATTATTGGAAAAAATAATAATAAATAATAGTTTTTCTGTAATATAAAATTATCCTTAGTTGTTTATGAATATATGACGTTAGCCTTGGGCACTAACAACACCCAAACATCTTCTTCGTTTCAACATAGTCAAATACACGCGCGTCGGTGAAGTTGTTACTTAATATCACTATAAATTAAAATGTATTATGCAAGTTAGTCGGTCTCGTTGGCAGCTTCTTCAGGACTTCGGGAGACTCGATTGTGGCCGCGCGCGTTCTGCGCATAAGGGAAGGGGTGGGTTTGCGGGGTGCCACCGTACTTGCAGGAAGGAGGATGTTGAAAAAGAGGAACGGGGGGCTGCTGAGTGTACCGGTGGTGAAACTAAAGGGATGGCAAAGAGAGCACCGTAGTAGCGTGAGGCAAACACCGAAGAGGTTCCTTCGAGAGGAACCCACGTTGGCCGGTTAGCGGCGGAGTTTCCTCATAAACTCTTAGGAAACTTCGCAGACAAATACAGAAATATTTTGTAATGGAAACACGTTCCTCACAGCGGTTAAATATTGCGATAAGGACGACGTACATTCCAGAAGCACCGTCGAAAACGAATCTGGATACAAATTACAGACGAGTCGAGTGAAAACTAATTATTCTTATTGAACTAAATAGATTATGACAGAAGACAGGTATACTCCGAATCTCGCTGACGCGAAACCGCGCTAAATTTTCGGTGAAAATTCTATAAAATATTACAACATTTATCCAAATCGCGTGAGCTTGATTAAATAGTTTCTCTTCCTTTCAAACAGAAGTGTCAAAAAAAAATGGAAACGAATGTGTTCCGAAAATTTTACTGGATACAAATAGATATGTGTTACTCTGTTTCATGGTACATTTATTTTCAGCTATAGAGAGATTGTGACGGGTACATATGAATCCTTTTAAAACGACGGATTATATAAATGTTCATACATTCCAATCAATCAAAAATTGTTGCATTCAAGATTTTCTATAAAAAATATCTACTATGTAATCCTCCACTTTTAACTAATCTTCTAGCAATAGAATCATATTATAGGAAATATATTTGTTATAATTTAATTTTGAAAGTACATATAAAAGTTACAATAAAAATATGATATATTTTTAAACTATTAAAGTCATTAATAGGCACTTGATTGTCTCCAGATTTTTCCTTCGTCTAATTATTGTTCCTAAGTTGATTACACGGTACTCGATATGATAACCATAGCCGAACTACAGCAATCAACCAGATCGTAACCCTTCCTTCGCGATCTCTTCGAGAGAGAACCTCGAGGACTTAGCAAGTAGTTAGTCCTCCGACTTTAACCCTTGTCCAACCCATTGTCACGATGTTGAAGAAACGAACTATGCGAGTGGCGAAATCCACTGGCAAATTCTGTGGCTCACCACATTAACTTGTATCGTATCGGTAAACACAGACAAGAAATGTATAAATACTAAAAAAAAATCCGTATGTAGTCGAAATATTTTTCAGAAAATCCAATATATTTCTATTTCCTTTTTTCCGAAGCAAAACAGCGATAATAAATCTTAATTATTACATAATAGTTCTAAAGAATAAAATATTATAATTATTGGATTTTTATATGGTGCTTTCTGTTTTTGAGAAGAATGTGTTCGAACTCAAATTAAGCTATAATATTTATTGAACATTTATGAACATTTATTGAGCCAAAATTCATTAATCCTTTTTAATCGCTTGCATTATGATAATTATATGAATTATGACTGTTATTCGATAATATAGCCTTTGAAATTGTTATATTTATGTTATTGGTGAGCAAAGAAAATTATAATAAATAAATAAATAAATAAATAAATAAATAAATAAATAAATAAATAAATAAATAAATAAATAAATAAATAAATAAATAAATAAATAAATAAATAAATAAATAAATAAATAAATAAATAAATAAATAAATAAATAAATAAATAAATAAATAAATAAATAAATAAATAAATAAATAAATAAATAAATAAATAAATAAATAAATAAATAAATAAATAAATAAATAAATAAATAAATAAATAAATAAATAAATAAATAAATAAATAAATAAATAAATAAATAAATAAATAAATAAATAAATAAATAAATAAATAAATAAATAAATAAATAAATAAATAAATAAATAAATAAATAAATAAATAAATAAATAAATAAATAAATAAATAAATAAATAAATAAATAAATAAATAAATAAATAAATAAATAAATAAATAAATAAATAAATAAATAAATAAATAAATAAATAAATAAATAAATAAATAAATAAATAAATAAATAAATAAATAAATAAATAAATAAATAAATAAATAAATAAATAAATAAATAAATAAATAAATAAATAAATAAATAAATAAATAAATAAATAAATAAATAAATAAATAAATAAATAAATAAATAAATAAATAAATAAATAAATAAATAAATAAATAAATAAATAAATAAATAAATAAATAAATAAATAAATAAATAAATAAATAAATAAATAAATAAATAAATAAATAAATAAATAAATAAATAAATAAATAAATAAATAAATAAATAAATAAATAAATAAATAAATAAATAAATAAATAAATAAATAAATAAATAAATAAATAAATAAATAAATAAATAAATAAATAAATAAATAAATAAATAAATATATATACATATATATAAGGTGACCAGATTTCCCAGCCCTGAATCCGGGACACTTCATAATATTGTGAAACGGAGGGCGGAGGGAGGAGGATAAAAAGATCCGAAAATTATTTGACAATCATAGAAAATTATGACAAATCGGTGTCCCGAATAGCCCTCGAAAAAATTCGGGACAAAAAGTGAAAAATCGAGACGTCTGGTCACCTTAGCTGTATATGTCGAGAAGGGAGGAGATTACTCTGCAATAATATACTTACGATATGTCCTGAGGACCACACGTCGTTGTTTTCAGCACTCTAATATTTATTTCCGCAGAAGACTCACAGGACACAAGCGAAAGATGTACGGAATACGGAACGTTGTATCCATGGCAGTTGCTCGGCATGAAAAGATCGCAGACGCGCGCGCTGACAATCACGTACACCAAAAGTTCATTAGCGCGCCGAAAGTGCTAAAAGTGTATGAATGTGAACACGCCAGTGATGCGAACGAGATCGCGCGTCTATAACGACGCGATCTGTACGGCGCGCCGCGGCGGACGCCTTAACCACTTGCTCGAGTTAGGGGCTAAGGTCCGGTTGCACCAACGTTATTTTGGCTTTAAGCGAAACTTAAATATGTATTTATCTTTATCTTTCTTTCTAAATAAATAAAGACAGACACATATTTAAGTATCGCTTAAAGCTAAAATAACGTTGGTACAATCGGGCCTAAGCACAATAAAAGGAATAAAGAATAGGGAAAGAGAACAGGAAATAGAAAATAAAGAACAGTTCAATATTAAAACATGAAACCTAATTCATCAACGCAGAATAGAGGGACAAAGGAATAGCGTTATTTCTTGTTTTCAGTATTCCTAATTCCTTATCCTCTGTTCCTTATTCCTTATTCCTTTTATTGTTCTCAGCCCCTTACTAACCACTCTAGACCAATCGCGTTCGTTTCGCACTACGAGGTTGTCATCGTGGTTATTCAATCTAGGCGTTGGTAATGAATCGCGCGAAATGCTCGATCTTTTCGCGCCAAGCAGCAGCCATGGGTACACATCGATCCACATTGCTCCGCGTTTCTCGCATCTTTTATCCATCGAAAGTGATTCTCGCGCGTTAATAAGTCTCGGGAGTGTCGAGAATAGCGATATGCGATCGCCGGGGCGTATCGTGAAGACGTCATTTGTAAGTAATCTTCTCGTTTCTCCTCGCGGTATATGCGGCCGGTGCTTGTCGCGACGTGTTACGCCGATGTTCCTTACATTTGCTAAAAACATCGACTCGCTCAAGTAGCAACAGAATCGGGCGATCGTCGAATTTATTGAACGAGAATTAGAAATACGATGACAATCAGAGAGAAAGAGAGAGATGCGGAATATTCGTGCAGTTGCGCCAACTTGTTAGAAAAAGAGGTACGAAGAGAGAGCGCGTTTTTTTCGACCGTGACGCCGTTCACATATTGGCGTACATCTTCAGCGCGATTCAACAATCTTGAGTCTCGATCTTTCTGTATCGAGCAACTGACGTGGACACATCGATTGACATCGTTCCGCATTTTACGCGTCTTTAATCCGTTGAAAGTAAGTCTCGCGCGGAAATAAGTATCGGGAGTGTCGAGAATAGCAATGTGTGATAGCAGGAGCGTATCGTGAAGGCGTCATTTATAAGTAATCTTCTCGTTTCTTCTCGCGCTATATGTAAGGTAACCAGATTTCCCAACCCTGAATTCGGGACACTTCATAAATGTGTGAGACAGGGGGCGGAGGAGGGGAGTAAAAAGATCCGAAAATTATTTGGTAATTGCGAAATTATTTGGTAGAAAATGATGACAAATCGGTGTCCTGAATAAACTCGAAAAAATTTGAGACAAAAGGTGAAAAATCGGGACTGCTCCAAAAAATTCGAGACGTCGTTCACCTTAATATATATCATTCATTCATATATATCAACATATTCTCACATGTTTGTGACTCAACACACGTTATTCGGATGGCGCAGCTTCTATAGTCGAATCGGAGCATCAGCCGCTAATGCAGAATGACCAGTGCCATCTATTGAGGTAACGGTGCGCTTCTACGATAAAAGCATTATGTTTGGAAAAAGTAGCAGAGTCAGGGAAGTTGCCGGAATGCACGCAAAAGGGCTTTCTCCTACGGTCCTTCGTCCAGATTTTACAGAAATATATCGGGCATGTCAAGAAGATCAACATCGGAGAGATCAATTCCGTGCGAATGACTCACGGTAAGTGCTTTTCAATCGTGATTCGAGTTATGTTGCTCGCGAAATATTATAACCTACACAGACAGTGGTATCGCCGACGAGTCTCGCTTGCGTGATAGACGCCAGAGAAGCTAAGAATCGTTAGATATCGTTTCACGTCTTCCGTGCTCGAATTTTCCTCAGTTTCATAACCAAAGAGTGTCTTCGCGTTCTCATTGTCTGTGCGAATTGGCGCGCGTGCAAAACTCCTCACAGTATCGATTCATATCGCAGGTCGTAATAGCACGGAAAACACTTCCGGAAACCATCACTGACTATCCACCAAGCCGAGTACTTAAAGTCCAAGCGCGACCAGCGTGGAGAACCTGACGGATAACGACCGCTCGGAGATTAATCGGCGGTCACGGATTCTAAATTCTGCGACGTGGCTGAACCGCGACGATCGCTGCAGTTTGCGACGCGAGAGGTTTACCCGACATGACTCCTCTTGCTGAAAAACACGTCGGACTCATGGTAAATGCTGATTTAATGTCAAATTTATTTACGAGTAGAATTTGACAATCATATTGTTCGAAAAACTGCTTTTAACATTCATGATGAGGGAGCGTTCATACATACAGAAAGAAACATATTGCGTTCGAGTATATGTTACTTATTTCGAATACTTCATAAGTTTATATATCTACAAGTTTGTCATAAGTTCATTATAAGCATTAAATTTATTCAGAATATATTCTGAATACTAGAAAGTTTAGTATTTCAACTAAGAATATTAAATTAAAAGAAAAATTCACACACACTGAGAGGAAAATTATATTAAAATCAACAAATATTTTCTTGATTGGTGCCATTAACATATTTACTTAAATCTACATTCTCTTTATTTAAACCAAATATTGTTTATTTAAATCAAGTAAACAATATTTTATTTTAATAAAGAGAATGTAGATTTAAATATGTTAATGGCACCCATCAAAGAAATATTTGATGATTTTAATATAATTTTTTTAATATAATTTTTCTCTCAATGCACATATACGCATAGAGTATTGAACCAATTTTTTTATTGATAAGTTTTTACAATATTTACAATATATTGTAAATATTGTACAAATAATTTATTTACAAATAATATATTTACAATATATTATTTGTAAAGAGAATAAATTCTTTTTTGAGATGCTGTACTTTTCTAAAATTTGTGATGGGTATATTTCAAGACTGTTATAAAAAATGTTCTTTGTTAAAGATAATTATTACTTAAAAGAAGGAAAATAAACTGAGTAATTATTTTTCTTAGCAGTAGAATGATATCTTTCTGTATGTAAGAAGCAGTATTTAAGATCAAATATCTTGAGCAGTGGAGAAAACTCGACAGATAACGAGATATTGCAGCCGAGAGTTCAAAATTCTGCTTAGTTTAACATCTTATTCGCCAATATCATAGCTATATTATTCGACATTTCGAATGCGAGATCAAGGCGACAAAGTGGTGACGCGCGTCGTCCGACTTCTATGCATGTGTCACATGCATTTAGCGGTAATGCGCTGGCTGCAGTGTCTAACTCGAATTTCACGATTATTATCTTTGCTTGATCTTGTATGAGGAAGTCACGCATAGAATAGTTTAAACCGTTGACTTTCACATTTTCACGAGGAACTCAGTTATATCTGTTTTCTGGATCTTCAGTTCACTGAAGACGAAATATCTTCCGCAAGGTCGCAAAATGAGAGAGAGGAAAAACATTGTCATATGTGTCGTGTTTGAGAGAGAGAGAGAGAGAAATAGATCATTTTGCGCGAACTGAGATTAAATGTCGGCTATCGATATAATGATAGGACAGTAGACAAAATCTTGCACCGGTACAAACGCGGATTACATGTCGCGGTCTGTGCATACGCGTATGTATATATATGTTTATATATACGCTCGATGATTCACTGACAGAGTGTATTTCCCGCGCGTACATGCAAACGAATCCCACGGATGGCCTGACCATTATATATCGTCCAGTACCGTGCGCCACGACGATTTCGGTAAAATGTGTGACGGTCGAAGCGACGGCCAAAGCCTCCTTTGACTTCTCTCTCGTGACCATAAACCTCTGATTTATGCCGCTTCGAGTCGAGTACGCGCAGCCGGCGCGCTACCGTTCACTACCAAACCATGCGTGAGATCGACCTGTCGCGAAAATCGGATTAGTGGCCACCGCCATGTGCATCGGACTTTTTACTTTGCGCGATATCCCGACGATGCAAATAGGCGAATACCGAGGCGAATGCCAAAGGGACCATCGAGAAGTCCGGATCGCCTCTTGCGTTTTGTCGTGGTGCGTCTTAGCTCGTCTTTATAGCTATCTCGAATCGCGGCACGCCTGCCAGATTCCAATGGAAATCGTTTTAACAGACGGATTTATGATAACGTTAAGGAAACTTTCGTCTTTTCGCATGTCTGGCTAGTGAAGTTTTGCATGAAAGTCCTTATTGATATCTTGTTGATTTAATATTTTCATATTTACAGCGGTATGTTTCATAAATAGAGAGATATATATTATTTTCAATTTTAAATAAATTTTAAGACGCTGTGTTTCTCTAACTTTTCAGCGTGGTAAAAATGAGCACTGTCATTATATCGGAATAATTTGCATGATGATCATGTACTCAGCTATCTGAGAAATATCTGAAATGTTCAAATATTTTCGTAGTAACTACGAGTGTCCAAGTAATCAGGGGTTATCAATATAATTTATAAAAAATACACAAAATATTGCTTTAGTCGAATTCTTCTTGATATCACATCGGATTATTGCGTTGTTTTCTAGATGTTAGGCGAATAAATGCTAAAAGGATGTATAATACCACACCACAACCTTTGCAGAGTTGTAATCGCAGAACGTTTTCTCGTTAGACAAAGCTTTATAACCCACTCAAATTAAAAATTGATTAATTAAGAGTAATTAACTTAATGAATAACTCGTCCGTCATTCTCTATGCAATATGAGTTGCGCATTACTACTATTAACGTTATGTCTAACGTGGAATACGTCGCATGCAGTTCTAATATTAATATTTGCCAAGTGCAGCGGGTAAATGTAAGCTCGTAATCGCTAAAATTGTCGTAACGTAATTAATGCTAGTTCTATTTACATTTTGTTTATATATTGTGTCATGTTAATGCTTGATCGCGGAAGAAAGGCTAGCCCCAAATATATTCCTGTTAATATTTTTTTTTTTAATTAAACCTTGAAATACACGAATAGGTTAATATCTTATTTTTAGTGATTGGCAGTGATTGAAAAAGAGAAAAGGCAAGCAACATAATAATTTTAAGCAATTAAACAAATATTTCAATCAAAGAAAGAGAGAGAAAGAGAGAGTTGGGCGTCTCATCTTGTATATTCAGAGGAACTGGTTCGGTACAATGTGCAACGGAGAAGTTCAACGACTTTGTATATTTCACGAAGAGAAACGAAGAAAAGGAAGACGAACAGAGATGGGCTTCCCGATCGTTCGTTGAACGATAAACCGATCGTGCCTGGGAGGCAGAACTCTAGAGATACATTCACCGCTCGTTTAACGCCCTCATAAAAATTCTTTTCGTTCGGCCACCATGTCGAAGACTAAGAGCGAATGGATTTCGAGAGTTCTGAGCCCAGTGAGACAAAATAAATATACTCGCAATCCTTAACGATGATCGTAGCTACAAATTAAATTATAAATAGACCATGCGCTGACTGACTTTAGGTACTCGTAATTTCATGATATTGCTTCTGCAACGAACGCTGGAGCTTCATTGTGAGGTTATTGAGTGTAATCCATGATAAGTGTCGACATTTGTTATTAGTCGCATATTGTGCCGATTTGTATATTATTCGTGAATAATATTAACATAAATCTGCGAAGGGAGTTTCGCAACAGCTGGACTTAGGTACACACGCAATCGTATATGCGCGGAGACAAATAGATAAATACGCATATGAACCAACCCGCTAAAAGGTCAAAAACACAGACGCCGGTTTTCGTGGGTACGGAAATAGAAGGGGACTGTGTGCTCTGCAGCGACGCGTCAGCTGAGCCCTCTTCTGAGATCGAAGCGGCGATGCGGTACGAAGGAAAGTAGCAAGATCCGTTTATTTTTACAATCAGCTACGGATTGAATCGTTCGGTCCATTCGCAGCAGGGAAGTTAAGAGAGGATAGAAATAAGAGGAAGAGCCGAAGAACAAAGTGAAGAATCGAAAGACGTTCAAGAGGAGGACAGATAAACGTATGCGAGAGCAGAGCAACGGAAAGAGCTCGTGAGAGAAGAAAAAAAGGAACAGAGGAAGAGGCGAACTCGGTGGTAACGGCTAACAGCATGTGCGATACACGCGTTTTACTATTACACGATCCGGCCGCTGTCTCTCTTCTTGGCTCTCTCTCTCTCTCTCTCTCTCTCTCTCACTCTCTCTCTCTTTCTGTCTCTCTTTCTCGCCGGTTATATGAGAGCTTTTTTGTCAGTCTGTGGGATCTCTTTCTGCGGCTTTTGCCGACGAACCGACTAGGCAGACTCCGACGTACGTTTGCTTTGGCTACTTGCTCGTGATCTTCGAGCGACGTCTCTTCGTTCGCCTTCTCGCGTGAAGAGGCCCGTTTACCATGCGCACGAACACACCGTTGCAGCATCTGCATGTGCAACGAGTCGCGAGTGTGCGCGTCGCTTTGGCGGCATCCTTACGGGTGTGCGAAACCGCGGGGGACAAGTGGTTAACGGAAATTGGGCCTCTCGTATGTGAAGTGTTCTAAGTGGTTAATAACAATAATCTATCGAGAGGACCGATAAAAACACACTCCATCGCTTGAGAATAACAGTTATGAAGAATTGAATTATGATCGAGAATTGCGAGTAATTTATCAATTGTGAAGACTAGAGACCATATATATATGCGCGTATCGTCGGCACATGCAGACATGTAAAACAATAAGTTGATTAATTGATTAATCGAAAAAAAAATTGTATATTGACAGTCTTGTGTTTTTAGTAATATTCTGCTCGTAATATTTGCGATTATTTGCTCAAGTTTAATTATTTATAGATTTTTAAGATATTTAAGATTTTTTTGTTTCTCGGACTTACTGCTTAGATCATAGAAATAATGCTTTGAAAAGTAAAAGAGAAAGACACAGCAAACATATTGTGGGAGATTGGGATTATCTCTTACTGTGTCGCAAAGTTGGTAAAACGTAGAAGACTCGCGAAATCAATTGGGAATTTAGATGTGTGATAATGACGACGGCAATAATAGGCCTTCATCAGCGCATCGTCATGCCTATCTGGTACTCCGGTAATGAAACGATTACTGTAATACATCGTTAAGTGTCGGGCCTCGTATGTAGGGTCGCACTGTCTAGCCGGCACTTTGTTTGCTTTGGCTACATCTCCGCGATCTGCCGGCGGCTTCTCATATTCCATGGCATAGCACACGCGTGGAATAGGCGCCGTTTACTCTGCGTGCACACGCGTGTAGACGCGCAATTGCTTTGACCATGCTTAGACAAGCTGTGAACGCAAATAAGTCAAGTGAGCTTTAACTTCTACGTTTTGAGCCACACTGTGAATCCTGCATGAACGATATTCGAAGTATTCGTTATATCATGTTTGAACATTTGATAAAAAATACTTTTCATTACCACAAAAGAAATAATTGACCTATATTTATGCGTATCTATTAAGAAATAGCAAAAGGCACTAGGTAGGAGTTGAAGCCTGCGACAAAAACGAAGATTACCCTCATTTTACTCATTTTACAAATTATTATTTCAGTGAGGACTGAAGTCATACTTAGAAATCAGTAAAAAATTTAAAATCAGTTAAAAATTTAAAATCAGTTAAAAAATTTTATATAATTTTAATCTTGACTTTATTGTATTCAATGATAGCAAATTATCAGTCAAACATTGCTTTCTATGATTTTTTGTTCTAATATTCCGCTAACATGTAATCTGTTCTTCACGGAAGATAATCAGTTTAGTCTCGAAGGAAACATTAAAAATTGATACGACATCAAATCTTAATTATCTCTCATGGCATAGTCTGTACAAAATAATTTAGGATTTTTCTATTTATTTAAAATTTTTAAGTTCTACTTGTGCATGAAATCCAGACATTCTATATAATTAACAGATATGTAAAACAACAAATTTTGTCTCTTCTCACAGTCTCTTTATTATTTATTTTTTTCATTAATATTGGAAATGTATATAAAATATCTGACACAACGCGTACTAATATCCGTGTGCGAGTAGAGCTCGTGAAATTGAACAAAACAGTTTTCTACCATTTTTTAAATAATTATTCCTTTACTTTGAATCACACCAGTTATATTAAGTTCTTCAATGTTACAATATGTGAGACTAAAGGAGGAATTTGCACAATTTGATTGCGCGTTACTCGCGTTATCGTGTTTTAATCGATCAGGATACTCAGCTCTTCTAAATAGGCAATGAAAGAGCGTATGACAGAAGCGCGTGTGGAAACGTGTACCAAACAGATTTCTTTTTATTGAATAAGCTACATCGACTTATTTCGCATGTTATAGCTGTTTAAAGCCGCGACATCGATGTCAGGTTTGTGCTCGAAATTCGCGCACGTGCGACGCTGGCACTTGCTCTCGCGCCGGCTAGTATGCTTCTAAGGCGAGGTGAACGACCGCGGGGCCGCGGCGAGCAAGTAGGCGGTACGCAATGCTTATCTGAGGCGGGGAGGGAGGGGAGGGGGGTTGCGCGAGCCGGCGCACATACTTTCACTTGCGGCTCAAGGTGACTATACACGCACGGTAGTCACGTGCCGCATTCCATTCACGCGTCGCGTAGTGATCTATCTACAACACGCTGTAGCAATAACGTCGAGCGTTTTACAATGCAGATCGGTAAAATCGTTCATAACTTTACTTGTAGACGTCGTGGCGACTTGAAACAAATATCATTGGAAGGGGAAAATTACCGCGCTTCTGATGAACGTGAAATCGTGAATCGAAAACTACTACGAGAGCACGTGCGGCCTACAGCTCATTAATTGCGATCAGCACTTAAAACATCTCGAATATTCGAAGTGATCGAAGTTTGCGTGTTGAATTACGTATCGATTGCGCGAGCAATTCACATAATACAAAGTGCTCGCATCGTACGTGCGTTCGTTATTTCTCGGAGATGATCAAAATTTTTGTCGACTTTGGAAATATTTAATTGAGTCTTTTTCGGTATTCGTTATTGCGTTAATTAATCCGTCTATCTTTGATTGAATTGTATTTCACGCGAGTGTCGGTGCCGCGAGTGTGTGTCCAGAGTATAACGACGAAGCAATCAATATTCCAAGTGTGTAAAATTATTTATTATACAAGAGATTTCTTATTTACAAAACGAACGTTTGATGAACTTATTGAAAACTTTACTTTTTGTTTCATATCTACCGGAACCTGCAGCCACACAGTGAACGCGGACGCCGTACCGGAGGATCCGGTTCGGGCCGAGCAAGGTCCATTTGAAGGTAGAAATTTACAGACTTTTCTATTTAATATTTTAATATCTATTCTATATTATATATTCTATTTCTTCTTCTATTATATATTACTTTTATTATATATTCTATTATATATTCTATTTAATATTTTAATGATTAAATATTAAAATTTTGTAATTTCGAGATAAAAATAATTGAATTATCATGATTGCGAAGAATTAACGTTCATGCATTTAAGTTCTTCTTTTTCTAGTTAAACCGTCAACTGTCGTCTAATCGGCTGAAACTATTTTTGTTCTAGATCTGTGAGGCAGAAAGCGGCTGACCTTGAGTTCCCGAAATTTGGGGTGAGTGAGAAATATTATTTTAAAATATATACATAGAAAACAATCGGTACTTGTAACGTGTCAAAATCAATGCGGCTTGGTTTTTCTTATTATGTCGGATTCTGCGTATCTGAAAATGTATCGAGATTGGTAAGGTAAACTTGCGTTTCCTCGTAAGTGAAATGATGGAAAGCCGCTTCTATGCAATCTATGCAACGCGTATCTTGACTTTTGGCACCTCGTGACGTGCTGCGCGTGCCGCTAAATTTCCCTAATGTTTATTGACTATTACGCTGAAATGGAGAAGTATGAAGCGATGATCTTAACATTACGAGTAGACCTCCCGGTCTACTAGTTCACCGTCAGTTCTGATGTTTTCTTTGGCCGCGTAGTTGATCTCAGAATTGCTTCTTGCTCCGGTGAGTGCGTGAACTGGCTTCGCGCTTAGCGCAGCGCATGCACACGCGCAATTGCACGCATATAACCGCCCCCTCTCCCCCTTACATAGCGATTCCCCATTGAGTGCGGTGAACTACTTTGACCAAGTAACATTATCGATTCGCTTCAGAAAACAGCCGATATAAAACACGTTCCGAGCGTAGATTCCCAAAGAGAAAATCTTGCTTTTAATCTTTGTAATACTTAATCTTAATAGACTACGTAATCTATATAATCTGCATAATTATCGTAATCTGCATAGCGTTTCTTACGAACTTGCTTCATTTGAAGATGTACCTTTTCATAAGTGAGTCCAACTATTTTTTATAATCTCACGATATTTTCGTTTTACCTCGCGAATGACAATAATTCCAATTAACGACGTTAGGTCGAAGTTAGGCAAACTTCTTCTGACTCACGTTCGGTAGAGCGCTCGGAGCTCGTCGCGCGAGCGAGAGACGATGAACTCAAACGAAGGTGGTATAGTGGAGAAAGGGAAGAAGGGGGCAAGAGTAGTGTTCGCTTCTGCACCGTGGTCTCTGCTCGTCGTCACGCTGTTAGCGCCGAGTTAATCGGGGCCGGAAATGAAGTGAGGGATAGAGGAATATTAATAACTGAATCTAATCAATTCCATGAAACGAGGCTGGCCACCCCGCGCAGCTCGAAAGAGCAAAGCTCTTTCCGCCCCCGCACACCACCCCCGCCACCTCGTCATACAACCTCACTAGCGATCTAATCAAATGCATCGCATTAAGCTAATTTAGTGGCGCTGGTAGCGTGGCGAACCGCTCCTCTCCTTTCTCTTCACTCTCCCCCGACGTCTCTTGCTGACTATTCGACGTTGCGACGGCTGGCTTCTTCCCGGATTAATGCAACGCTGGCCGGCGACAAACAGCAAATTTTCAATTGTACACGCGTGTGTACGGGCGAGCGCGTGGGGAACGTTTATTTTCGGCGTATGGAGGGCCGATGGTTAAATGGGCGACAGAGCGGATCCGGACTGTCGCTTCGCGCTTTTTCGCGTAACGAATCGGTCTCGCGTGTCTCAGGGAAGAGAAATATTGAAAGTTTAAAGCGAAGGAGCGTCGGGTAGGAGCGTTCTCGCGAATTTCCCGTAATATCGTATCCGAGTGTGCCACAAATTCCGATATTGCATTTTGAGGAGAAATAATTGCGATGCGCATCGTCCGTGGAAATGAGTATGTGGTTAATCTACGTCCCGCGATTAACACGTTTCATCAGTGTCCGCTCGCGTAAATCAGTTCCTCGCACAAAGCGACACGCACGCGAATCCGTTTTCCACGGTTATGATGCTGATTTCTGACACTGCACGCGTCACACGGGAGAAATTTTCGATTGTGTCTTACTCGCGCGCTGGCAAAGCCACGCGGCACGCAGATGTTTATTTTCGGCGTCTCGACTTTTCCAGCGGTTATGCCGGTGCACGGGCCGTTTGTAAGAGGAACAGCGATGCGACTCGTTCGTCACGAGAGAGTTATCGGCACGCGCGAAACGACTTCGCATCGGCTAGCCGTACGTAAACGCGTATAAATCCCGTCCGTACGAAGCACTGGCTGCTGGATGTAGGCTCTAATTTTGGGGATAAACTCTGAGAAGGAAAAAAGATCCCAAGGATCCGTGTCGGCTATGGGCGCGACTAATCACTCGTATATTTCAAACAGGATTTGTACGCTGTTTATACAGTTAGGCAGTTACGCCACTTTACAGCGATGCCTGCGCGTAAAATGTGCTCATCTTTGCTCATGTGCTGCAATACTATTAAAATACTACACCTTTTCACATTGAAGCTGAATTATTAACGCCAACTGAGCGAAGTGACGGCTTTGTCTTTAAATTCTGTGCATGTCTGAATCGGTCGGTGAGATTTCTTTAATTAGACCGTAAATCTTGTCTAAAGTTCCCTTTAATTAATCTGATTTTTTTAAGCTTATATATATGAGTCATTTTTGTCGTAAATGTGAGAGTTGGATTATCGGCGACGAGTTATAATTTTGAGTCGTAATATTTTATTATATTCTTAAATATACACGCAGAATAATGTTCACGCAGAGCTACGAAAGGATATCTCACAATTGTGCGATGAACTAGCGGTGCAGGTGATTTTCCAAGACCGCGTCCGTTAGTAGCTGTATCGATCATAACGTAACACATAAAATTCTGCATTCGCTGCGCAGTCACGCGATCATCGCAGACTCTTTCCATAAATGACTCCGTTTCAATGCTAACCTGCACAATTTACTTAATCATAGATCGTTCATATAATTATGGGCTTCTCCGTGCGGCTGAAAAACTGTACGCAATAACTACTGCTATGTAACTGCGCGTAGCAGAAGCATGTAGCTTACTAGAGCAGTGAAACAATATAACGAACCTCTAATCTGTTTATCTATCACGGTAATCTATTTAGTATTCGAATCACTCAGGGAATTTCCCGTAATAAGTCGCAGACCACTGGCGCAATAAGTAGCAAACGCGAATATTTATGGAGGCAATCTTTGTTTATATCTTATTAATAATAGAAATTTACACTTGCAATTCACGTGTCTGTATAAATTTCCACTCTAAACATCAAGTAAATTATTACTTGATGTTCAAATTAATACAA
Source organism: Odontomachus brunneus (assembly GCF_010583005.1). Taxonomy (NCBI): domain Eukaryota; kingdom Metazoa; phylum Arthropoda; class Insecta; order Hymenoptera; family Formicidae; genus Odontomachus; species Odontomachus brunneus. Next base: position 700,205 of record NW_022639572.1, on the reverse strand, counting down.
ATTATTCACTATTACATATTCATAAAATCAAAAATTGTCATACGAGTTTTGGTGATGAATCTCAATACATCATGGATCACATCTCAAAAGCTACTTTAATAAAATTATTGTGATAATTCCACTATAAAAAAAAAAATAATTTATAAAATCATTCATTTATGTAAATTATTTTTAAATAATTAATTTTTATAAATTATTATTTCTCTCTAAGTAAATTGTCACTGAATAATATAATCAAAGTTGTATGATGATCTATTCACGATATATTGAAATTCATAATCACAGTCATTCATAAATGACTATACCTATAGGTATAAGATTCCTTATACCTTACATCAAAAAATGTTAACGCGGTTCGCGCATGAATCGAGAAATAGCCTTATTTGTTTGTGAGGAAAGAAAGGCTACCGAGCTCTTTGACTCGCATTGTAAACGAGAAGTGAGCAATTGAAATGACGTTTACGACTTCGATCTAAACGACCTCAACCCCTCCAGGGGCTTTTCCCTGCTCGTTGAAGCCCCATGGTTGTGCCGTATACAACCGAATCCGCGCTGCCGATTCATCTTCGCAGATCAAAAGGCACTTCGTGGAAATCGGCATTGGTGCCACGACACGTGGAAATAGATTAATGGCGTCGTAAATCATCGTGTCGATTTGAAGTATATGTGTCCTGTTTCCGCGATTACCACCAATCGTCTTATACGCTGTTTTTAGAATTTCAATGAACAATGTCGCAACTTGAACGATGCAAGTGTAAAGAATTGTGGAGGATAGCTAACATATCGTAACATTGGAAATTATAACAGTTCTACAAGTAATATATAAATCCAATGTCGATTTATTTAATACATTCACTATCGAGACATCACATTTACGTACATGTACCGCCGCCGGGGCAAATGTCAACGAACGCGTCAAGACATAGTTTACAAAATATTCCAAATTTGTAACTTAATTATATGATAAGAGAATACTATATGCCCTCAGAAACTACATAATGCCCTCGCGCTACATAAATTAACTTTGTTACAAAGACATTTAAAGAATGACTGTAATATCGAAAGAGTCCGCGATGGTCATTTTGTCTTAATCGCGTGACTGCAAATAACAGCTGGCAGTCATAAATCCACTCAAAAAAAGAATTTGCCTTTAGCGTAAGTATCAACGACCGCCAGAACTGTTTTTACGGGCCGTTTACCTCTGCGAGGCGGTATCATCGAACTCGCGATGCCAGAAAATCAGTCGAACGCGAAAGCGGGGTGCCAGCGTGGCGAGAGCAAGAGAGTGCAAGAGAGACAGAGAGAGAGAGAGAGGAGAGGGGAAGGCAGAAGGGAGACATAGAGAAAGAGAGAAATATAGAACGGGTGGACGTTCAGACCGAACTCGATACCATTCGCAAGTCTATATTAAGACGGTGGTATGCCGTGAAAATAAGCCTGGTTAGTGCCGTGACTCGGTAAGCACTGAAGCGGGTGGTGGCGAGAAGGGCGAACGGTGTGTGGGACGGGAGCCGGTGTCCCAGACACAAAGACAGTTCGTTTTGGCATAAGTCAAAACCTTTGGTATGCGTACATATGGTGCGAGCCGACTGTCCTCTCTGAGTTCCATAACAGCCCCCTTTGCCTACCTCCTCTGTCCATCATCCCTTTTATATCTTACCGTTTCACTTGAACGCGTACGCGACAGACAAGTCGCGGCGCCGGCTATGCCACGACAGCGATTTATTCCCGAGTCAATTAGACTTGTTTATTTGTAACCACGGGATCCTCCCGAGCAATTATGTCGCCGTTAACTGTTAACGCCGCATCTTTCGTCGGACAGGTGGCCCGCCCGACTGATGAACCGATCATACTGTGAGTGACGCGCGTCGCTCGAAATTGCATCCCAGAAACGTATACCAGCTGCCTCGGTTAAAGACTCCGCGGCACTAGCCCGGCGACAGTCAAAGATAGAGAAGCGCTTAGATCAGTGTTAGGCATCTGCTGAGTAGCAACTTGTATTTAATGAGTAACGTCTCGCGCAAAAATACATATCTATAATTGTTTGACGCGAAACAGTTTATAGAGAAATTGGGCTCAGCAATGCTCCTTCGTTTGATACGCATTTTAGTGAGAAATAATAAGCAGGTAAGATTGTTGCCAAATTGTAATCTGTTTCGCAGTTATAAGTAGGAAAAAATTTCATTGTTAAATGAAATTGTTAATACATCGTTTTCACAGGAGAATTAATGTCGCTTATCTCTCTTTGAATTAACTCTACTTATTTTGTTTTATATTACCTCACTACCGAAAGGCATAAATACCGTGAATAAAGTACACGGTAACGAGGCCAGTGTTTCGCTAACTAAAAAACAAAAAGACGGGTTACTTCATCGAAACAATAAATACGAATTTCCCGCCTACACGCGGAGCATTATTCCTCGCTTAAATGCGCCTTAAATCACGTCGACCGTGTCTGTAACTCCCGAAAACGCAGACATGCCGTCACCTACATCTCAAAAATTGTCCTGCGAAAGATCAGCCGTCGTGAATCTCTTGGACGAATCGAGGACAACGCACAAATGTCCGCATTACGTTCTTGTGCTATACCTAGCAAGTAAAAAATAGCCCACTGTTAACTTGGCAAACTTGATTTCGCATCAGTTGATATCTTTTTTAGATACTAGATACGCTAGTTACGCGATACTTGAGCATTCGAATAATTTTCACAATAATCAAGTATCCGAATACTCGGAGAATATCTGAAACACTAAGAAAAAAAACGATTTTTCTAACAAAAATTATAGTTCTTTGGGTCAACTATTTATTTTGTTGTTGTTCTCACACGAAAGTGGTAATAACAACATATATGTAAGATTAACATTATAACAAAATTTAATTAAAAAAATATTTTCTTAACCATAATTTATATTAATTATTCCTCTATGTAGTTATAGTTAGAAATAAGAAATATTTTTCTTAATGAGATTTTGAATACTCGTATATTATCCGAGTGTCCAGGTGATACTTGTATATTGACATTACTAGCACGTGCACGAGCACTGAAGCTCTTCGACTCTTCAGCTGAAAAATTACATCGCGAAATCTACCTGATCTGTGCCGAATATGGCCGAATTAATCGTAAAGAGAATCAAAGGGAGATAGAGGCATTAATTAGTCGTGTATTCCTGGATCGACTGAGCGAGACGTGTCTCGCTCGGTCTCGAGATTACCACCGTCTTGGCGAAGATCCTGAAGAAGTGAAAAACCACGCGCGGTGACTACGCGGCTATTCCTGGAGAAACGATGCAGCTCGCGGTGCAGCTCTTCGTTCCTTCGTTCTTTTCTCTTTCCTCCTACCACTTGATCCGTTTCTTCGCTTGCCTCTCTCTCTCTCTCCTCTCCTCTAGTCGTGTTTATCCTTACTTTCTGCACCACGGAAAGACGGATTGGTTCTCTAAATAAAATGACTCGGTTATTCATCGGCGCATTTGTACGCGTCAAGGTCGGCACCACATTTCTTTTCGGCAGGCGCCCGTGAAACTCTTTGTGAGCATTTCGGTTGGTCCGGGGTCGTAAAGCGGCGCTCCGGTTAATTGGTCGCCGGAAATTCGGACGCGCGGTCTATTTTCTTTTTGCGCATTTCGGCGCACGATCATCTCTCATTCCGTCACGCTCGTGAAAGCAGGAATTTGCAGTGTTTACGAAATGTCGAAGTACCGCGGGCAATGCTCAAAATGGCGATGTGTGGATCAATTAGCTTCTTTCGTGTTTAATTACAGCTGTTGTATAAAGCAGCAGTATTATTATATTATTGTATTATTATTATATTATTATTAATATTACTGCATTATTATATTAACAGCAGTATTAAAGTGCGAATAGAAGTGACTAGTGAAAGTATTATGAAATATAATACTTTATGCGAAATTAATTATAGTAATTATCGATGATACGCGTGGAAACTAATTTCTATTCGTAACAATCGGTCGGGTTCGTGCACTTGCAGCATAACGTTTAATACGTTTCATGCCGTGGAGGTGATCGTTAGTAGGTAGTCATCGTTAAAAGCAAAACGAGACCATGGAGCATTGTCGTTTCTACCAGATAGAAATCGTCACTTTCGAATTTGCCACTATACGGAATTGCCACCGGAGAATCTGCGGAGTAATTGCCCAGTGGGTTTCACGGTGGTCGTAAACGTCCGAATAGATCAGACCTTTCTAGGTTCCTAGTGTGTGCGTTAACTGGTTTTCTCGAGCGAGCGTTACTCGCGAAACTCCCGTAGGAAGTGAACTGTTAACGCAACGACTATGATAGACGTAACGACTCCGCGCTTAAAAGAATGCCAATAAAATTAAAAGCAATGAAATATGACTGTCGCGCATTCAATTAGATAGACAACGTCTCGTCCCGAAAGCGAATTCGAGTGAAAGAGATATCGCGATTATAAATTGTAGGGTAGAGAATTAAGTTAGGACGCGACGTAATTTCGAGTCCTTATCGGCCGTGTTCAGCAGAATAATGCGCTTAGTGGTGCAATTAATGATTCGTGATATGTATGTTGGATTTTACACGCGAAAATGCAAATAAATGGATAATGCATTTGCGCGCATTTTTTTACCCAGCCAAGATCGACAAAAGTACACATCAATTAGACTCACGAATCTCTAATCACTCATTAAGCACTATAATCTCCTGATTTGAATTTGTCATCGATTTGAATAAATATCATGGCTTAGTTATTGTAGGAAAAAATACGTTTGCTTTTATGCGTTCGTGGAAAAAAGTACACAACTACATATCTACGATGAATAACTTACAGTATATGTTGTACTTCAGGACTTTAGATTGCCGCTTCTGAGTAGAGCTGATATTACGCTTTATATCAGCGCCGGATATTTTCGCCTTATAATAGATAAGTTGATTGCATCTGCCTTCGCAGATCTTGAGATTGCTCTGTGAACTGTCTAAGAATATCATCTCGCGTGATCCTCGATGTCCGTCGTCGGGGTCGTCGTATTCGTTGTAAGTCGGCGGCATCGTCGCCGTCTCAACCGTAACTGAGCCATGCATCTCCGACGATAAATACGAGCTTTCGCATAAACGGGGCTTCCCGCGGAGGGTAAGGGCAGTCATGACGACACACTTAGTACCGCGAATAAAGCAACCCGCGTCGTTGCGCTTCGCATCTCGCTGCACTTCGCATCGCCGCTGTCGATCCGCGCGAACCAGGGGCGGCTCTGACATTTTCTACACCCACGCGAGTGTATCGGCGGCCGGAGGTCCGCCTCCGCTCGTAATTAGATATTGATCGAACCTTCAACGCACCTGTGCAACGACGACGACGCGACGTGGCTACCTATCAAAGCGATTTTGGACGCGGCGCGGATTATTTAAATATAGCGAATCGATCTCGCGCAGCTCACGCTGTCGCTTGTTCCATCGTTGGCGCGCGTTCAACGTGATGATGTGAAAATTGCCTTGGCAGGGTCTCGCATGATTCGTTAAATTAATTGGGTATAATATATAAATTATTTATTCCTGTGAAATTTATACTCTCGGATTATCATTTCACGGTTGACTGCACGATGAACCGCTCGGTTGACTTCGTCTTACGTTACAATTACATCTCATTAACATCCAGATGGCAAAAACTTTACAAAATTTTTTTCCGATATATTGTTAGATCAAAGCGTTCTTTAGGATTTACCGCGAATGTACTGTTCATCTTCGTCATAACATGTTAGCGGAAAAATGTACGCGCAGCTGGTAATACATTTCAACAATCTGCGCGTGCGGAATCAAAAGATTACTCTTGTCGTCTTGTTCTGTCACCTTCTGGGTGGCAATATTTACCAGATGACGGACGTATCGTTACGAGAAAGACACGACATTAAAAAACTGCTCCCAACGGCTGGGGTAGCGGCTTCACGCCTAAGGGAATGACATGTAGAATACGTACTCACTCGTTTTCTTTTCGTGGAGCTCCCTTGTGTCTTCGATGTTCTTTATTTCCGAATCGTCTATTGCCGCGCGATAAACGCGCGTGTTTCACCGTAGACATAATACGGCTGGCAATAACAAGGGGTGCGCCACCCGTAAAAGCTTAAAGTAAAGCTTCATACACTGATTACAATATTCGAATATTATTTTCACAATAATCGAAATACTAAGAAAGAGGGCAAAGAGAGTATCAGGCATACCGCCACGAGCTGAAATGTCGAATTTTCATATGTCGAATTAAGGAGTATCGAGCAAGACGTAAGAATAGAAAACAAAGCGCGGAACAAAACGAACATTAAACGATGCATTGCGCGCTTGAAATTTGCGAATTATATTTGGATTTTACGTGTTCGCGCTATGCCTCAAATCACACGCCAAAGTGAAAATAAGTGGGTATTAATTTATTCCAATTATTTAAATATTACACGAGATAGACGGCGTTTAGCAGTGTTATCCGCTCAACTATCAGAGCATAATTATTATTAAACAAACTTGTCAGTTAGTGTAATATAAAACTTATAGAAAATTACGAGCACTCCAAGGAAAGATAAACGTTTTGTCGCGTTAATGAGAAGTGTATCTCAGAGATAAGAAAAGAGAGATATATATATATTACACGTTACCGGGACGGGTAAAAATAACACTAGCTTCACGTCAGTGAGTTAAAGGAAACAACACATATTACGAAGACAGATGTAGCGTATCAGTTAAATATTTTCATGTTTGCATATGTTGCACCATTTATTATCTTTTAAATAGATGCGAGTAACGTATGTACCGTACTGCAAGACGGAAATCGAGGCTACAACCTAGTGGCTACTGTTCTTCAGTTTGTTGTTTCAGCAGTCGACTTAGCAGTGCGCGTAGCAAACATATCCGACAGAAAATGGAAGTAGCCCAGTTACATTCACATTGTCGCAGGAGAACTGTATAAACATGAGCCCGTGGTAGGTGCCTGTAACAATGATATTTGCGTAAGCTAACTTTTCTTTGTTGCCAAGTTACCTCTTAAGAAACAAATTTTCCTTTACGCCTTCTCATCGAACGTTACGTCACACGTCCCTTTTATAAATCTTACGAATGTACGCGATATACAATAGTAATTGTGCTCTGATAGTTGAACGGATAACACTGCTAAACGCCGTTTATCTCGTGTAATATTTAAATAATTGGAATAAATTAATTCTTATTTTCCTAATAACACTAAAATCCAAATATAATTCGCAAATTCCAAGCGCGCATCGTATCGTTTTCTTCGTCATTGGCATCGCAAGCTCCAGGCACCACCCTGGTTAAGCGCAATGAACTCGCCATAAATTTGGCTGCGCATTTACTGCGGAGGAAGCCGCTCTGCGAGAGCGAGTGCGATTCGAAAGATCGATTAATCTTAACGACATCGCCGCTTCGAAGAAAATCGCGGTATTAAACGCGTTGGTTGATGCGGCTTTATGAATTCCGTCGCCGGCAATACACTGTCGCGCCCCGGTGATGTTCTTGATGTTGGTAGATATTATTGGATCGAATGCATCACGTCAAACGATACGTGAAATAAGTTATAGGTTAGTAGCTGCATTGGCACTGTTCATGACAGCCTATTCCTGGAATGCTCAGCCTCTATTGATAGGGAAGCATATGAACTGATCGTGAACGCGATTCATATATTCATTTTATATATATATATATATATATATATATATATATATATATATATATATTTATATATGGCATTTTTTTCAAAGCAGAAGCAAAGTCATTTTTTTAAAATAGAATAAATACAGAATAAATAAAGGTTATAGTTGCACTATTTACTATTATTTTCTCGGGATTATCTCAATTTTTGTCATATTGAAAAATTTTTAAGCTGATAAACAATAATATTTTGAGACCATGAGAGGATTCCAAGTGTTCGAATTCCAAAAATTTACTTCTACATTTTAACAGAAAAAAATCTCTACACAAATTTGACATTTTCGTTATCACGTGCTTGATAAATGCACCGTGAATGTAATTATTGCACATATCACTGACTGTAACATATTGAGTCAGAGTAATGTCGATTCTATTGCAATTATTCGGCAACTTAATTCACGTAAAATATAACTTCAATATGACAAAAAGATTACACATTGCTTTGGATCAATTGCTGCTTGCAGCCATCGCTAGATATATGTATATTCGTACGGGACATTTACCGCGATACGACAGGTAGCGCGACACGAGCGTCATCAGGCCCTTAATTAAACGATTGACAAGTTAAGAACTGTGTGTCGGTCAGCCCAGCATGAAGAGACACAAGCACAGACGCTATTTTCGATTTTTGGGACGTAGGAGAAACAGTTCGCGCTCTGGCGCGGCCCCTACCACGCTCTCGATGGGCGTTACAGCACATTAGTGATAAATTGGAGCAGATCACACACCTATCTTCCCATAGTCGTATCTTCCGGGTATCGTTCGCCAACTGGTATAAGATCTCGACCGGTCCAATCTCATCTCTTTCGAAGATTGTCCCCGATCCAAAGATAACGCACCAAATAGGAGTCAAGTGTGTGTGCTCGGACTGATTACTTTTCAGTCGTGGATACGCGAAATTTCGCTTCTGCTCGATCACGTGTGGTGTTATTAGAACAGAAAAGGGGCGCGGTTTTATATCACTTACTTAAATAATAATAACGCGTTATTGTACGTAGCGTGTAACTGAAATAGGTGACCAAACTTTAGAAAGATATTCTCTCTTAAAGTACTTAACTTAATGTCAAATAAGGATCATGTAAACTCCGGAAACTCTCTTTCTTTTCGAGATATAAATATTTTTTTAAGGATTTTTGATAGAATTTAAAAAATTATTACTCATATTTCAGTTACACCTTGTACATCATATATGTCCTATATATTCCGAGTATTCGATTTGACGACAACTCAAAATTAGATGTTCTTGTGTCGGTTAGTTTCGGTATTCGGGTCTAATGCGCAAAGATTGAATGAAACTCTTTGTTTCCCATCTGCGCTCCAATCGTTCGCGACCGTTCCCTTACGCCACTGCGTCTTCACGCTGGAGATGACTGAAAATAAACGTCCTTCGTTTGTATCGGGAGCATATATTATTCGGTTCTTTACGAGACGTGGCCGTCGCCGCATGACTAATTGCAAGAACAACAATGGATATATTTTACAACGGCCGGGGTGGTCGGCACGAGCGGCTTGAAATACATTTATTGCCCCGCGAGACACAATCGAATCCTGTCGGATGAGAGGAGGACCTCGCTGTTCTTCCTTATCTTTCACCGTAAATTAATCTCCCGCGTTTCACCCTCCGGGAGACGAGCTCTCGACCCGACGCCACTTTCCCTCCTCTGTTCTGCTTACTAATATTCCTAAAACATTTCCCTACCACGCTCGGCTTTCCGCGTCGATACTATTAAGGTACATTTTATGTTTGTGTACAAAATATATCTGCGATCTTCTCTTATTATACTCGCGTATATTACCATACTATATACTTTTATTTATTTAATAGGTTTTTGCCGCGCATCGATTCCTCCTCCGAATTATTATTATGTTATTGTCTCAATTGCATCCTTAATTACTTAAACTGCTCGTTAAGTAATTCGTGACGTTTTGTATCTTCGACTTCTCTCGTGTTATCTCTCGCATATCGCGATACTCAAGATAACTCGCGTCCGCGCGCAGATCCATACAAGTACACATTGTATTAATGATCGTTTCATATGCGCGTGTCAGGCGACGGCCACGTAGCGTCTACGTATGGTAGCATTACAAAACGCGGCCCCGAGAACCGTGGTGTGCGAACAAATGCGGCGTGTTAGCATAAATCTCGAAATCCATTTGGAAGTGCGAGCCTATTACCGCGCTACGAACAGACGACGACGAGCGCGAACGTCCCGGTGGTCAGCGACGGCGCGAGCTAATTAAACAAATGTCCCAGCAGATCAGCCCGCGAATCATGAGCTTGCCCTTTGAACTTAATACCGCGAAAGAACCCTTGCCCCGTAGGTAAGCTGTATCCTCGGATACAAGTCCTACAAAAATGATCCTCTTTCGCGAGATTCTCTTTCTTTTTTCTTTTTGCTTGCGGTATAATTACGCGTGTTAACGTACGACGCGTCGACACACACTGGTGTGCGTGACTCTCGCTGCAGCTCGTGCTTATAAACGATATATTATTCATCAAGCCGACGTTTCACTTCTCTATTTGAATTCTCGAAGGCTACGCTGTTGTCCGTGTGTCTCAGTTTTATATATTAGCTACCGCAGAGCTTTGCGCGCTCAGCAATTCCACGATATTTCGCATTCATATGCCTCGTTATTCGCAAGTGACAAACTCATCGGGACGGAGGCACGTTCAGAAGCATCTAGGGTAGCAATCGATAGTGTCTTCTTCTGGAGACAGTCGTCTATATCTCTAACATCGAGTATAATTTAGACGTTAAAATGCGAGGAGCGAGTGGTGGAGACATTCTATTGACGCGAGGGGACGTTCAAGGAAGTGACGCCACTCGATGCAATTATATTTTATGCCTCTCGGTAGTATTTGCTTCCCTTTCCAGCCTCTCATTTGCCACCTCGTCTACACCGTCCGCCCTTGATTTTCATTTCTCCGAGCCAAAAACTCTCTCTTCTCCCTTTCTTCACGCACACATATACACGTGCGCTCATTTTCTCTATCTTTCTCTCTCTCTCCCTCTCTCTTGGTGTAAGTATAGATTTATAACTACTTAAAGTTTCGCGATTTATTTCCCGCTTATCGTCTGTCCGGATATGTCTACGGGGGGTTTACTTATCACTTAGCAGATGCAAATGTGAGAGAGAAAGAGATGGATGGAGGATGAAGAAGGAGCGAGAGAGGTAGGGTGCCATCCGAATTTAAATTAAGCAGAAGTCCACTTGTCAAGGAACGCGTATCGATCTGTAATTATGAGCAGTTATTAAACATGGTTATGCATTGTGCAGTTTGTAGATGAGCTAATTCATATCGAGATAAACCAGATACTAATTTAGATTTGGTACGCATATATTTAGCACGCACATATTACTCTCTTTCTGAGCGTCCCGCAGCTCGCGCGTATATCTTGAAACGATTTTAATGTAAATTTCAACGCTCCTTGCATTCGCATTTATCAACGGTCATTCGGATTCTTGGAAAGTATAACGTCTTTGCGCTCTGGAGCGATAATTATATCCCGTGCGGAAATTTCTACCAGCCGAACAGGCCGGGTAAATTCATCGAAAGAAGGAACATGTCGCACGCATGAACGCCCAACATGTTCGTAGTGAGAAGATTTAGGATCCAATATGTGCGTATGTGAATGTAAACATTAATTATCCCAATGCAAGACAGTTACATATTAGCTTAGGAACTAAGTTGCTATTTTGGCAGCAACGGGTTAACGCGCACGAGCTAACTTTGTGTCTAGATTAAATTAACCGTAGAAGAAGAGAGACTATTTCAGGTATGTATTTTCTACTAGTTTGCTGAACAGCTGATCGCGAAGTTACTTTGTTTACTTTATATTATTTTGTCTGACAGTGTGATGATGTAAACCTCGCTGCGCTTGCCGGACACAAGGGATAACGTTTCGAATTTATTACATGTCGCTGTCTATTGAATTTCAACGAAATAATAGAACTCTTGATTATTCAAGTGCAGCGTGGTATAAACTATATGCACTGAATTATTATTCGTGGAGCTGTTACCACATATCTTCCGTGATATCGAAGATCTTTGTCGGGAAACAATTCATGAATTATTCGCCTCGAAGTTTCCACGTAAACAATATATTTTCCGCAAAAACTGAGACGTTTTGAAAATCCACGTTTAATTTCGATACTGATTGGATTCGGGATTTTTAATTAGATCGAAACTTCTTATTGGGCGATGCTACTTTAAATAGAAGGAGGTCAGACGTAGCTACTTCTAGACTAACTAGGGATGTCATTGAACCGGCTGAGAATTAATCTTCTTCTTACTGACAGAGATTCTGATAAAACGACGCTATATTTAAACTGAAACTATTGTGCTGCTGCTAATTGGTTTTTCGACATCCACCTATTTCAACAGAGGACGTAAAACAGTTTATAATCGTATACGGATCCATGCGCTTTTACGAGATTAATCGGCGAGAGATCGCATTAGTCACATTAGTTTCGAATATCACTAAATCGATAGTCACTAAATCGTCACTAAGTCTCACAAATTGAGTTATACTTTACGAGGTGATACTCGTTAGTATGCTCGTAAAATGATTTGTTTCAAATATTCGATAAGTATTTGTGATATATTATTTCAATTCTCTTTTACACAAAATTTCTAATGAACGCAATTGCCGAACGCAGTAAACGACATTTCAAATAGAAGTAGGCGATACAAGATGAGGGGAGTCAGGAATGGAGAACGAGATCTACTTTCGGTTCGAGATGCGGAATCAGTATATCTTTCCTCCCGCGTATCGTGCGTACTGACGGAAACGAGGTGGGGCTGAGCGGAGGTAGGAAAAGGCGGACGAGTAATAGCTACGGAATATTGCAATAATATGCAAAGTATATGAGGGATATATTAATTTCGTGAAAACGGTAGAAACGTAGATAGCTGCCGCCTCGGCACAGCAGCACGGTTTCTGCGGGCTTCCGTGCCCAAAAGAGGCGCTACACCGCTGGAGCCCGGGGGTGTCGGAGGGTAGGTGGTGAGCGAGACGAGGAACCGAGGATTTCACAGACAAATAAATACACGATATTTCACCGGATGGGAAATGAAAGTTTGCTTCGTAGCTTGCTTACAAGCTAGACCGCGAAACTGAATTTTAATTCTGAAGGAGCAACCGGGACGATACTATATTCAAGTGTCACGCTCTCGGATTTTGATCATTCATTTTGTATAGATGCATTCGCGTCCTGCGAGATAATTTGATCCCTAGAGACTTCCCGTATTTTTAGGAATAAAATTAAATTAAAATGTAAGTTTCGTACAAATAGAGAAAAATGTAGAGATAATAATCAGAAATGTTGCAAGCCAAAAATAGTGGTTCATGATCATTTTTTAAGCATGCGCAGGATTAACGAGATATTGCGATCTTGTATCTTGAAAAATTATAGGTAAAGAGAAAGAAACGGTAGAAAAACGGAGAGTAGAAAAACGGACGAAAAAGCGCGCAGGTATTAATATGCAATGAAACTGGAGTGAATCTTTATACATAAGTAAATAGATGTTTGCAGATATCGAAGATAAAATCAGTTGTCGCATAAAATGGACTGTTTTATAAATAAATAAACAGGTCATATTTCATCGGGGGAAAAATGAGAGGGAGATTACATGGATACTTGATTGCAGGTTGCATTACGAAAACTGAATTTTAAGTTTAAAGAGTATATACCCCGCGGCCACGATTACCTGTTCTGCCTTTCCTGCTACCATCGTACATGTTTTTAACTCGTTGGCGTGCTTTTTTGTTCGCGCACATGTCGATGAACAACAAGAAGAGAACGACTTTCTAAAATATAAATTTTGCGATGAAGATAGGAATATAAACGCGATATATCCATAAAAAATTAAGTTCGTTTAAGTAGAGCCATTTCTCGCCCGTAATCGTAAAGGAAAATCGTAAAAGAAATCACAAGATAAAATCAGAATAACAATCAATTTAAAGAGATATTCAGACAGTCCGTAGTTTCTGTCTAATAATTTTACATTCGCAATGTGTGATACATAATGTGTATAGCGTATGTAACATAATGACATGTACATACAATATGTGACATTGCAGACGTTGACCTTGCTCAGAATAAATAAAAATATTGACAGAAGTCTAGAATAAGATGGATGCCTAGGAAGACGCTGCGAGAGTACTAGGGATTCACGCGCGGGGAGCTTGAAGTCGGCAGTTGTGGGGTTAGGAGTTGGTCATAAGTTCAAGCCAAGAATTCGCACGGGAATGAGGAATTGAAGTAAGTTGTGGCTTTGCCGGCTCTAGAGCCGTCGTCGGCGTCGTCGTCGTTCTCCGACGCGGCGGTTGGCTGTGCCGGATAAAAAGTTGAGAAAAGCAAGAGTTGAGATCAATACCTCCGACCGACCTTCCCATCGCGACTCCCTGTTCGCCGTAGGAGAAGGTGGTAGTCCCCGGACGAGAACCTCTCGGGGACTTGGAGCATGGTGAATTTCTCTTAGTTCACGTTTCCTTTCGCCAGGTACCGAACTGAGAGAAACTCACGCCGAAACCCCTCGCACTTTTATTCCCAATCTTCACAAGCTGAAAGTTTTTCAAAGTTCCCCTGGATGAAGTTATTTTGTAGTTCTACTACTAGAGACGACCCGGTTGTAGAGATTTTGCATCGTGCTTCGAGATACTTCGGTTACAAGATTGTTCGTTATGAAGGCTTATTAATGAAAGCACCGAGTGGGGCAGTGTGCTTCGGGAAGTGACGCGGTGAGTTTGAGTTAATAAAATCGTGCACTCCACGGTAATGACTCGGAATACTAATTTTCTACCTGGCGGATTTCATGCATCGTTAGTTATTGTGGCTTATTAAACTTCGGCCGTCTACCTAAAAAATATCGTCTTGCCGGGGGTTTTAGGAACTGCGAATTTTTTTGCCCGCGTTTTCGCGTCGCTTCGTTGCGAAATGTCGCGCGAAGTTACATCCGTCGCGAGTTTCCTTCCGGATACGTATACTGATAAACGTAAATTCGGAATGTAGTTGAACGAACGCTCCGACGCGAATAAATATCTCGGGTGTTTTCAAGTTCAAAGAAGTTTACTCGGGGCTTTCGCGGTGCACTCGGAACTATTATTTGTCGTTAGCCAACTACCTCAGAATGGATCAAAGATCCCCGGATCCCACATTAGGCTTCCGGAAGAAAGCCGTCTCTTTGCCTCGCCCGTCCTCTCAGTCGCTCCTCCGAGGTGTTATAACTCATTGCTAATCTAATCCGGTGCCGGTTCGCGTGGCGATGTGATGGTAGTGCCGTTGGTGGTGGCGACGGCGACGGCAGCAGTGATGGTGGTGGTGCCGGTGGCGGAGGTGCTGTTGGTAGTGGTGATGGTGATGGTGGTGGTGGTGGCGGAGGCGGCGGCGGCGGCGGTCCGCTACGTCAGACGATTTATAAAAGTGTACACTCGTGCGAAAATACAATGGGCGCTACCGCGCTGCCCGAAAGGAGGAACAAGGGAGAAAAATATAGAGCGCTGAGGTGAGAGAGCGAAGAGGAGAGTTCTCGCGCGCGCACATACGTACGTAGACTTCCTCCGACATCAGGACGGAGGGCTGTAACTCCCGTATATCTGCAACACATAATCTCAGAAACCGTAGAGAGGCAGGCAGGCGGGCGGTGAGCAGGCACCTACCGCGCTCCCCTCCCCCTCTCTTCCGACACCTCCGGACACCGGCACCAAGCCCTCTCTCTACCCGCGGCTCCCATCCACTACCGGCACCTCCAAACCAAGCCACGGAGTTGTAGCTGCTAACTTAGTTTGTGAACTGCAAAATCCTCCGCCACCCACGAGGGCATACAAATAATAATTCTTTGTTTCGCGCGCCACGGAGACGTGTAAATACCGGCGTGGCTCTCTCCGGCTTGTAGAGAGTCTGCCAGACCTGGCAGGAGGAAGCGAGAGAGAGCGACGCGGAGGATGCGGGAGAGACCGAGAGGAAAGCGGAAGAAGGGTAGTGCGAAGAGGCGAAAAGACCATTCCCGCGGTAACGCCTAAATCGCTCCAACAACTCATCCGCTGAAAGTTGCGACGAGCTTTGGAGATCTACGACGAGAGATGAGAGCTTCACCTTCTTTCGCGTCCTTTCCTACAGAAACAGTTCTCCACTTCTCTATCCGCGGGATTGTTTCGGCCGTTTTGGCCGCTTCTCCGCCACCCTCGTCTCTTCGTCACGCGCGAACTCCTTAGATATAAAAATTGCATCGGTTTATCTAAGTGAGTTTCGAACTGATGTCGATGCCATCGGAAAATTTGTGATAGAGCCCGAATACTGTTCGCTCAAAAGACACAGTCAAATATTAAAACTAATGCTGACTGATGCTACGTAGCGACTGAAAGATAATAGATAAAGATTTGAAACGATACACGTCACTATGACGTGCCTTAGTACGAGAGCAGACGCAATAGAAATGTAGTGCGAAAGGATATTGACCGCGGAAAAGACGGAATAATGTAGAAGTCTAGCGATCGACGTTGAAAGTCCAACGCAGTCGTCCTGGACGGTCTGGCAATAACAGGGTAAACTCCAGGAGCTCGGGAGAGGAACGGAGCCAGTCTAGGTAGGAGAGGCAGAGACGGAAGGCAAGAGAGGTGCTGGAAAACGAGAAGGAGGACAGAGGGAGAGAGAGCGCGGGTGAAAGAGTGAGAGGCGTTGAGTCGCGAGGGAGGGTGGCAGAAGGAAGCGAGGCGAGTCGGTCGGCGCAAGGAGAGGAAGAGGGATGAAAGACGAGAAAATTGTGAAAGAACAAGCGAGAGGGAAAGCTCGTGCTCGAGCTCCGCGAAGAAAACGCTTCGGTTTATTTCAGTTCGATTTTTCCAGTGTCGCCGTCGCCCTGACGACAATTCGCAGGCGCGGCACCGTCCTCTACCACCCTCTCTTTCTCTCTTCCCTCTCGCTGTCCTTCTGCCACCCACATTCTTTCCCCCTCATCTCCCCCTCTCTATCGCTCGCTCGCTCGCTCGCTCTTTCTCTCTCTCTCTCTTTCTCTCATACCGGTGCTTCTCTACTCCTTCTCTATTTTGCGTTCTCTTCTTCCCTCTTCTTCGCTCTCTCTAGTCCGACGGAACGAACGAATGGGTTACGCCCAGATGCGCGCATCGAACCCTGGTCAATAGAGTTGTGTCTCCTCTTCGTGCTGGCCTGCCACTCCTCTCCGGCGTCCTCTCCGTCTCGCCGCGGACAGTCTGGCGCGACGACCTAGAACCTGCAAAAGGGGTGTAGCACTGCTACGCCATGTGCGAGGGGGTTGCGTGTAGGTGCGTTGGTCCATCGATAGAGGAAAGGGTGGGCCCCTCTGCTGACGGCAGGCGGGCAGGAGTTCACCGGGGGGTGCTGCGTGGTGAGCGAGCATCCGAGCCGTTGTAGGACCACCCCCGCGCGATTGGAAATCTATTCCCACCCTCGAAGTCGAACCTCGACCTATCGGAGAGTTCGGTTTGGAGATATTGAGTCTGCGCTCTCTCCTCTCCTCGTCGTACTTTGTTCACTCCGTGGTTACCCTTGCTCCGCATTACGCTCTCTTCTTCTTCTATCCTCTCTCTTTCTGCTCCATTGCTATTTCCAAAGATTCGATCATTCATTTCGCTTCTCTTGGAGCTTATGCTCACCCTCCTCTTAGCTGGTGCAATGGCTCGTCCGTGTTAACACAGTAGCTCGTTATCTTCATCTTGTTCTTCACAAACCATTTATATTTCTGGCGCTCCAATGACAAAAATTATGAAGAAACAGTTGTGTTGCAAAGGAAAATATACAAGTCATTCGACTTTACAATTTTCCACTAGTATTTTCATCTCTTATATATAATTGATTTTTTAATACATGTCTCCACGAGGTCAGTGCAAGTTAATCTTCAGCAGAACCATTTTTGCAATAAGCGTCTCATAGGCGAACCTGTTCTCGTGGGCGCCAGCCGACGTTATGATTATATCGTAACAATCACAATAGAATGCACGAGCGATAATGATTCGACGATTAGCGCGCGCCGTTTTTTTTTTTTTTAAGTATGCGATGGTTCATTATCAGCGCACGGCTAATAATTTCCAGTATCGGGGGAAGAATTATTTTGACGCAAGCGCGCCGGTGAATAATTCCGGCGTCGGTGCCGATTAATATCTCGCGCCGTTAAAATGGACTGTAACGCGGGTTTGTATATCACGACGTGGACCTGTCGTTAAGTGCGTTTATGTCTCTTTAGTGGCGCTTGCGTGAAATATTTTCGGTCGATGTCGTTGCACGTGCACACGCAGCCAGCCTCGTGCACGTACACTCGGTGCGCGCCATATTCGACGAGCTAACACTCCCGAGACTGGCCATACCTCATTGCACCGGACAGTGGTCAGATATTTTCACAATAGGTTCCGCGCCGGTGCTTTCATTGCAGGAAACTTCGCGGCTTGCTGGGGTGTTAAATGGCGGAGCGCCATTGAATACGCTTCCACAATACGGTCACTACGCAGTATCGTAACGCGTTTCTACCTTCGGCCAGCGCCCACGATACGAAGGTGTATGCCATATTCTCGATTCGGTGCCACACTAGAATTGCACGCGACGCGGCCGCAAGGAACCCCCGCTTCGCTCTCAAGTGTACGTTTGAAAACTTGGATCCCGTACATTCGTTTAAGATTTACGGGTGCGGGAGGAACGCGGCGGCGCGATGGGCGTTGGAAATTCTAACTCGAGATTTCGGTATATCGTGACGAGTATCGTCTTATCCGATTAATAGGGGTGAATATGATGGATGAGATATACGCGGAGAGGATAAGATGAAGCCGCTGAAATTGTGCAATTAGCATCACGTCGCGTAACGCCTGGGAATAAATAATTTCGCACAAGCGCAGACGCTTAGTAACTCGAATCTCAGATTTTATCCCTTTCCTTGGTTTCGCGATTATTAGATTACCAGAGTCGACAAGTGGATTTCACTTTACATCGTTAACGCAAAACTGCAAACCCAAATACGCACAAATACTTTAGCTTATACTCCATTAGAAGGAGTACTTAAGTATAATTCACTGTATCGTTCCTCTCTCTTCTTTTTTTTTTTTTTTCTACGGGAGATTCTGTCGAGAAGTTTTATCAAGGAATTATAAGAGAAAGTAGTCCAGAGGCGTGCGAGACAAGGAGAATAGAATTGAGGTTGCAAAGCAGGCAAATTGCAAAGATAACGTTGCACGCTCTTGAGTAGATGTAGCTGTTCAGCAGACGGCTCGTATTATTTTACAGTAGTAATGTATTAACATGTACTCTCTTTGATACCTTGGTTTATTTTTCTGTCGTCATATATCATTTATGTATCAGCACGGCACATATTCGGAGACACAACGTTTGAAGCAACATGCATGACGATTATGCATGCACTAATGAGGTGAATTTTGTATGTAACGGTCAATCTGTATCCTCTTATTGAAATTTATCAGCAATGCAGTTGGTAAAGTTGCTAATAACGATAAAACCAAGTGCAGAAGCAGTACTATAATATTAAAATTTGGAAGAATAACAATTACAATTTTAGGGTCGCGCTTGAAACGCATTCGCGTATAACTGTATTTAACGGTAGTTGCGTCATTTAGTGTTTTATTAATCTCAATTTATACGCGGCTCGTTGAACAACGATCGAAACGATGGTCCAGATGGTGAAAGCTCAGGGGCAAAATCTTCATCCGAAATGAAGAAAAATGTCGTCCCGTCTACCGGCCATTTCTTCGACAATGCGTTCGCACTCGGCCGAACGAGCAGGCAGCGACGCACGGCGCCGATAAAAAAGAAGAGAGCTTTCCCTCTCCGTCTCTTCCTCTTTATTCCGTTCCTTCCTCTATCACAAGCGGAACCCGCTGGGGGCGGTGGCGGTATGTCGAGGACCGTCGAAGGGGTGGCCAGGCTAGGTGGGTGGTTGAGCGAGCAGGGTACAGCAGGGTGGAGGGCGGTTGTGCGAGAGGGCGCGCACCGGAGGGTGGGACAAGAGAGGGTATAGAAGCTATCGACGTTTTTACGTAACAAATCAGTCGTAACTGCCGCGCCGGTGCTGCGACCGTGCGCGGTGAACGACCAATGGGAGAGCCAGCCGATATTCGATACCCGATCACATCATAGGTTCCTGCCCGCCGCTTGAAACTCCGCAGCAGTCCAATAGCCAGATGGGAAAAAGCGTCGAGGAGAGAACGAGAGAGAGAGGAGAAAGAGGGAGGTTGGGAGGGATGCCGAGAGGATCAAAGTGGGAGAGTGAACGGGATTGCAAGAGAGATGGAAAGAGAGAGAGACATAGAGAGAGAGAGAGAGAGAGAGAGAGAAGAGAGAAGAGAGAGAGAGAGAGGGAAGGAGGGAGAGGGAGAGAAGAGCGAGGAAGAGGGCGCATCTACGCCAATGTCGCGGCGATGCGCGCGGGGGTGAAAAGCGCGCCGGTGCTACCGTAGGGGGTTGCGATTGCACCCGACCAGCCAACCTCGTGGCAGGCAATTCGTTGGGTTCGCCATTTTTTCTTCCTTCCTTTCTTGCTTTTTTCCTCCGCCGCTCTCTCGTACCTCGCACAAGCCCGAAAATGCAGGGGTACCAGCGTAGGCGGTCGACTGACTTATTGTTTCACGAGACTGGAGATTAATCTTCTCGACGGGAAGCAGAATACATATATCTCGGGGAATGCATTGAGATTTTTTATTTATCATTTTTGGCTCGTCAAGCCTGTGCTAATAATGTGGATCGTCGACGAATCATCGACGAGATTCGACGTGTCTCGTATTCGACACGCAACAAAACATATTTTACTACGGAGTAATACGTTAACGACTTAAGAGATACACTCCGCGGCTTAATAAAGAGAAATTTATAATTCATCCCGGCAGACGAAATTCTAAACGCCTTCAGCTAGTAAGCGCGTATACAAAGCGGAGGAAACTCGATCCTAATATCGCCAGTGATTCTGGATACGGGGAGGATGATAGCGCAGAATTCGCGACGAACGCGCGAGAGGAAAAGAGCGGGTGGTTCTCAGAGTCCATAGGGGTTACGTAGGATATAACGCGAGGGGTAGGTGATGTGCAGAGGGCGGAGGATAGGGGTAGTTGGTGGAAGTAAAGGCGCGAGTGTAGAAGGAGCGTTTTAATCTACGGTCACGCGGAGGAGCGAGACGCTCGGGTCGGTCCTCACTCCCGCGCCCGGATTATAATCAACCCTTTTATCCTAGGCTTTCCATGTCGCTAATTTCCATAATTACACAGACGCTAAAATCACAATATCCTCTGCCGGCAGAAAGGAGTAACCTACGTGAGCTTCCTCCTCCTCCTCCTCCTCCTCCTCCTCCTCCTCC
>NW_022639572.1:647925-678562 GCF_010583005.1 Odontomachus brunneus | reverse complement strand
CCTCCGCCTCCCATGAACGCCGGCAGCGTCACACGAGGAGAATGGTGGTTCCATGCAGGGAGAGAGAGGGTGAGAGAGGAAGAGTGGTGGCGAAAGGGAGGGTAGAGAAAGAGAAAAATAGGAGAACAGAGAGAAAGAGAACGGGTGGGTGAAAGGTACAGCTAGGGGGTGGAAGCGGCTCGCTAGAGATAAAGGTACTCTTTAGCTAGGATGGCGCTCGCTCGTATGTTTATGCACTCGTATCCGCGTGGCCGGGCATGGAAGTGCCTGGATAACCAGCCAAGTGACAAGCCAGCAGGTCTCCGGCTGGCAGGCCCCTGCCAGCACAAGCACGCCTCTCGACTCGAATTTTGAAAGCCAGCCAACTCGGGAAAGTGGGTTTAAAAGTCTCTCGATAAGTGGCGGCGGGCTGCACCGACGGAGAAGGTTGCGCCGCTAGTAGCTACTAGCTATTCGTATTCCCGCTGAATGCGAGGGCGACGACGACGACGACGACGACGACAACGACAACTATTAGTACGCGCAGTTTTCTCAGTTTTGAACGTGCAGATTTTCGGCCGCAAGACGCCGTGTCAGGTCCCGCGTAACGACCGCTTCTCTACGTCGCCGTCGTGACTGTTACCGTACTTTCCACGTGTTGGCTGTCATCCGTCGCGATACGATAATAGCTTTGAGGAGAGATCAATATAAGGTGCACGAAAAGACGCGAAGGAAAAGTTCTTTAGACAACGACAAACGAGCTGTCCTGTAGACGAGCGATCCTTAAGCCGCTCCTCGGGCAATGCTACCTGGTCACCTGACTCCCCGATGTTCCAGCGCGGAAGGACTCGCCGAGTGACTGGAGTTGACTTTTCTCACTTTAACCTCGCGATGCGATGCTTGGCTTCGGGAGGAGGTGGAGGAGGGGGTTGCTGGGGCTGTATCGAGCGGCCCTCCTACATACATCTATCTCCTCCGACTCACTCTCCTCCTTCCCTCTCCCGACGTTCCTCTCGCCCGCCTGCTCCATCCTCTTTCCCTCTTTTCCCTCCGACATTCGTGGCCTTCCACCCCTTCCACCCCTTTCCAACCTTCTCTACCTCTTCCACCTTCTCCTCCTCCATCTCCTCCTCCGGCTTTACCACCTACCTCCCCGCGCAACCTCTTGCCCATCCTTCGCGACTCACCTACCTAAGCCCCCTTTCCTCGGTCTCCTCCCGCCGTCGTCCTTCTCGCGCAACCCCGACACCCTTCCGCCCTCTTTCTCGCCGCCACCGCCTCGTACCGTCTCACTTCCGCTCCTTCTTTCTCTAGGCCTTTGCCTCGAAATGCTCCCGCCGACAAACAAACCGCAGACACTTTACAGTTTTACGCAATCGTAAGTTTCTTCATTTGTTTGCTCGTTCAACGTTGATTCAAATATTATTCCGCACGCGTGTCGGCGAAGATGCGCAAAAGTCCTTGTCATATGACAAATAATGGACGATGAAAAAACACGCGCATAGAATAAAGTGCACGGGTATTTTATGAAACGCAAAGAAAACACCCCGACTGCGTATTTATGCTCGCGCTTTCGAGTTTTAAGAACAATCGTGATAGAGAGCATCGACACGAGGAGAATTTTCTCTATCGAGAAATACAGAAAAATGTATCAAGAAATATCGAGGTGGTGAGCGAGGAACGGGGGCTAGAATTGTTTCCTCTTGATGCGAGCGAGAAGCGAGCAATGCAGGCGAGCAGCGACACTCTACAACTTTATGCACTTTCCTTTACTACTCGGCGGAGGGCTAGGTGAATGAGCGGGTGAAGTAGAGGGGGTTAGTCGACGCCAAAATTGCTTCCAGTGTCGAGTTGCTCGAGGAAACTTTGGATTTTGGGCGAGAGGTTGGTGAGGAAAGGTGAAAGCCGAGAGAAGGCGCCAGAGTACAAGGTCACGCGTTGAGTCAGATTATTAACTTTTCCCCTTAGGAGATCTTAAACGAATCTATGCACCTCACGAAGACGAATCGATGAGATTCACAAGAATGTATGCAAGTGCGTTTAATGAAAAATTTCAATCAAACAAGATCCAATTAAGTCTGTTACTTCTTCGAATGCCTCGCGCCGAATCTCTTTGCATCAACAAGTAATCCAAACTCAATTATCATTCGTCAGTCTTGGCTAGCTTCTCGAGAGGATCGATGTTGCTCAAAAGAACGTCAGGTCGGTCGTTCCTCGAGGTCTTATCTGCATTTCTGCACACGCATTAATCGTTCCGTGTATATAGACGTACTTATATGTATAAGGAACGTCTTGGATGTACGATACGGGAGTGAGAGCAGAGCCGTCGTACGGATGGGGCGTCGAACGGTGAGAGGGCGGTGGACGAAGAGAGGGTCGCGGCGGGAGGGAAATCGGGTGGAGTGGAAAGGTGCGGGGTGAGGTGGGACGGAGGAAGGAAAGAGAGAAAGAGAGAGAGAGAGAGAGAGAGAGAGAGAGAGAAAGGGAGAGAGGGAGAGAGAGAGTAGTAGGAGAGCAGTATCTTGGAGACTTCGCACTGTATCTTGAAATGAGTTTTGTTGGATCAATAAGTTCCACTATAAGAACACTCTCGCTCTGTCCCGGGGTGTATCGGGGTGTTGGTTCTATCCGTGTTTATCTGTGTCTGCAAATAGATACACGGCGTACATGGGTCCACCCCCGTCCTCCCTTTTCTCTTCACTTCTCTCTTCTGTCTCCCTCCCGTGCCTCCTCCCGTCTCTCCCCTATCTATGTACCCGCCGCCGCGCTACTCAACTATGTACGAATAGGATAGTCGCTACAAGCATTTCGAGATGAGTCGAACTCAATCTCGCGGCAGACACACGCCGCGCGCGTAGTCTTATCCAGAACGAATCCACCGCCTTCCGGTGATCACGTGAATATGGATACGCGAGTCTCTGTAATTAACAGCAGGCAGTGTCTTCGCTCTCGAGACAGACGACACCGCTTGGGAGCGACGAACGCGAATCGGCCTCGAGATTTAGGTTACGACGAAAAAAGCGGCCAGCAATTAGTCCTGTCGATCAAACGACGATTCCGATGCAATTTTTTATTATATACCGCGCAAGTAGGACACGATCGCATGATTGACAGAGTTCTAAAAGTTTCGACCATTTCGCGAAATTTGCCTGCTTTTCTTTTTTTGACAAGTATCATCTTCGCGTCTATGTATGATTAAAGGATTGTACATCTATCGCAACCGTTTGTCAAATGTACGATATCATTGCTCGAGTCGCGTCTGAACTCTCTTTCTCTCTCTCTTTCTCTTTCAGCCTTCGGGCACACGAACCACATTTCGCTGCACGCGATTTACTGACGTTTAAAACAGCTATGTTTATATAGAGATTATTGGCGTCAATACGACCGGTCGCGCGCGAATCTCCCTTGTCAGACTTGTGTGAAATGGAACGAGGGATCGTTTTGCTGTGCATTCAGACGCGAAAAGCGCCCGCGACACAATACGAAATGTGAAATAATTTCGGCGACGTGGAGGTGCGCTGCGAAATCGTTTTCAACGGAATTAGGTCAGAGCCGTGTCTTTTCGGAAGTAATCGCAGTTTTGGAGTCAGCCTGTACCAATGCCGGGGCAGCATTACCGTATGTACCGATAGAATACAATCTATACCCAACGTCGGGGCGCCGCTTACATAAGACCACTCTTCCTCTCTCCCTCTTTCCCATTCTAGACAGAGTACACAGTAAGCAGGTACACGTTGTATACGCATTCACGTATACACTGCAACCCGACCAGGCAGCGCAGCCAACCAAACGGGTGGGCTGCAGTGTCGCAGTGGAACTCGTAGATAGGGGAAACAATTGCTATCGGCCCGTAACAAATGCGCGGCAACCTGCGTTCGCGAGCTACGCCATCGGAACCACCCTTCCTTCTACCCCGACGCCCGTTTACTCGTCCCACCCCTACCCCCGTCTCTTCCGCGAGACGACGATCATTATATTTCCTGATTAAAATAACGCTAATGCTCTCGGGTTTTGCGATTCGTGCTCGACCTGGGATCCCGCTATCGTCTCGGTCGGTCCTACGTTGTTCGTATCCCTCGCAGCCGCGCGTTCCACCTCACTACCAATTCTACGTTTCCCTCGGTATTTGCACAACGACGCTCCGAGCCGAACGATTCTTGGCTTGGTGCCTGCGTCTTGACTTACGGCGCTCGTAAGAACTCCGTAAGCCAGACATATGAATTCGCGCGTGATTGACTTGGCGACAGGAATAAATGATCTCGACAAATGATCATTTTTGCCTCGAGCGAGAATAGGTTCTTCGGGAAGGACGCTTGAACGCAGAGTTTGTCTTGCATCGTTTGTATCTCGTATTTCTGCCGCGGACTAAATCGCGCCTCTGGAGAGCCAAACAGTCGGACGACGTCAGTCTCGCCATTCGCGTAGACTGATCGACATCCTCTCTCTCACACACACACACACACACACACTCTCTCTCTCTCTCTCTCTCTCTCTCTCTCTCAGCACGTGCAAAACTGCAGACGGCGACGATACAAGCACCGAACGCGTTCTTGAAATTTGATTAAAGCACGTCGCGTCGACGCGCTCTTATTTCACCGTCGCAGAATGCGACGAGGGTCCCGAGATCGCGGAGTTCGTTCTGCTTGATTTAGGGTCCATCCCGCGTCTTGATCCCCCAACAATAAACCTGATCGCGGAGTCGCGACACGGACTCGTCCGTTGCCCCTTTTCTTGCGTAAATATCTAAATCTCGGGGCCTTTCCGGCAACGCGGAGAGGTCCCCTTTGTGCGAACAATCTCCAGCGATAATCAGCGTTCTCTTGTGTCTCCCGTGCATGGAACGGCGGTACCGTTTTATGATGAGGTCCGGTAAATCATCTCGGGCCCCCGTGGAAACGTCTCAGGGACGTCATAGAATTCGGTACGCCCGTTTCACCAGCAAGAGTCTCTCTCTCTCTCTCTCTCTCTCTCTCTCTCTCTCTCTCTCTCTTTCTCTCTCTCACACACTCTCTCTTTCTACCTCCGCGCCGCACGCGCTTCTCCGATCTGCATCCGATAACGAGCTTAAGCTCAGCCCGAGCATGCGACCGGCCGGGCGGAGATGCATCACCGTGGCGTTTTTTATCTCTGCCGTGAAGCAGATTTTAGTACAACAACGACGGACACACGCTGTCCTCGGTAGCGTCTTTATCGGTAGCAAGACCTCCATACTCGAAATTTATCATTTTACGGGGAAACAGCTAGTTCCCTGGAGTCACAGTAGCCTACGTGACCGGGTTGCAGTGGCAAAATTCAAGTGCAAAGCAAAAGAGAAGAAAAAATTACGTGGAAACAGAAAACGATATATTCATTATTTGTATAACATCGATAAATTAATAATTGGCGTGGCTGACGTAAGAAAAACAAGAGGCATATGATCGTAAAAATTCGTCGAACAGCGTGTGGTACGCCATCGAATTCCATCTTACATGTCTCGCGGCGGCGTTGAAGCTGGGCTTAACAACTTGCGCGTAAATTTCCGAAGCAATGCAACGCAGGCAACGCACGAGCGCGTGCGCGCGCGCGTACGAGGAAATGTGCGAATCTAAAAAGCGAGGCAATGCTCGAGATACCGCACGGGACGGAGTACGCACACCAACACACGCGCGCAGGACTCGGTCGCTTACCGGTGCGCGTACATACGGCTCATGTGCGTAATTAGAAGCTGCCGCGAACAATAAGGAGTATAACTTTTATTTCGCTTATCCACGACGCCAATCTACCCCACCTTCTTCGTATACTTCTGAGTTCGCCGCGCGATTGCGTACGCTCGACGTGCACAGGGTTCAGGGGCGAACACGACCGGCGACGACGGCGAGCGCGGTACGCAGGAAACTGTTTAACTGATTGTCGCTTCGAGGTAAACTTCGTAGTCACTTTTCCGCACGATATAGGTATTTCCAGCTTGAGTTACTTACCTGTGTCACGGACGGAGGCGACATCGGTCGCAAAAGCTGCAACGGCACAGTATATGCTTCCACGAAGTGCTAGTATGTCGCATTGGCTCGGACATTTACAGTCTGTTAATTGAAGAAACTTTTAGATTTGAAGAGATAGGTTATTGTCATTAATTGCACGCAGTTTCCATGCATATCATTGAGATGACGTCTCGAAAAGTTTTCACGAAAAACGTGTGATCGCAAACGTGCTTGTGACGCGAGAGGTCAATCGAGTTTGATTAGAATTTTGACGGGCATTTCTCAGAGTATGTTACTGGATCACACTGTGCGCTAGAGTTCCCCCTGTCAGCAATTATGCGCGATTTTTCTAAGAAGGTGAGAGTGAGGTCGGAAAGACGGGCAGAAACGACGTGGGCATACCGATTACCCACCTGCCTGCTACGTATCCAAGAAGTGGAGATGCGTGTTCGTATTGCGCCGTGCACAAGCGCGAGTTAACAAGGTTAAACACCTCAACCGAGTTAACGGGAACATTAACACTCCACGACGATTACGATTAGAGACATCTCGAGCGAACGAAGGACTCTGATGCCGCAGGGGAAGCGGACAGGAGGGCGAAAAGCGTTACGAACGCCAGGAGATGGCGGGGAATCAGAGAAAGATTCTTGTCAGTGGAAAAGGTCGAAAGTAAGAGATTCAAGGCGGTGAAGGTGGACTTTAACTTCGAAGCCGTATTAAAAGTTCCCACCAGATCCCTGCGGCAGACGTTCTGGTCTTGCACTTATGAAGTAAGCTTCTTGCGCGCACTCTCTTGTTGTGGAAACACCATTACCTCTGCAGAAATAATAATAAATAATATTCCGCGACGATCGCTGAATTAAAAAGTATGCATCTGTGAGAATAGAATATTGATATCAATATCTAATGGTTCATATACGGATATTCTCTCTTGGATGGTATCTGAATGCCTTTATCTTGAGAATTGTCCGAACGCTCGAGTACCGTAATTAGTGTAGATAATCTTTTAAACAAGCAAAGACAAAATCAGCTGTTACGAAAATCGAACTGATGGCTAATGGAAATTACATGCAAGATATTGTTGGTTTCAAGTATCCAGGTACTCGAATATTAGGAAAGATAATCCGGATAATATCCGAAAAACAGAGATTTCGCAAAATTTCTCCTATAGACATGTAATAAACTCTTGACAAAGTTTATACGCGAAGCCGTAAATGATGTGACAAATAGGAAAGGGTCGATCGCAACGGGGTGATATTCGGTGCTAAGGGTCAATCAACGGAACGACAATTTCTCGAGCTATTTTCGAGCTCCCGACGGGGTGGCCAGCCGTAGGAATATATCGATAGAACGGGCATTATCATATTATGGAACTCTCCATACAGTTTCAGCCGACCTCCCTTCCTTAATTTAAATTCTATTACACCCGATCTCTATTCCCTCTTTCCTATGAATATTCAAACTGGGCGAGACCCACCCCCGCCCACCGCCTTCCTCCCACCATCTATCGGGTATCCAAAGAATTAAATTAATATACCGGGCGAAACAGCCCTCGCCACCTTCCTTCTTCCCTCCCGTCCTTCTTCTATCATCTTGTCTACGTCGCTCCAGGTCGTGCGGAGGAGCTAGCCGAGGCATGAGAGAAGGAGGAAGAGGAGGAGGTGGTGGTGGTGGATCGCGTCCCCTTAGAAAAGCCTGTCTCGACGGCCATTAACGTCGTTTTCACGTCGAAACGGGATAATTAGCTTGGAAAATCAGAATTCGATCGATCAAGATTTTTGGTCCATCCGCTCACTCAACGAACATCACAATACGAATGTTCAAAACTTTCGCGACATGTCTTATTTCATGTATTTTCAATAAAATGCGATGCGTACTTGCAGCAGAATATAGCGCAAGCGATCGTACGAAAAAAGTCTGACTCATAGAAACATATTTTATGCATTGCATGTCATACTGCTCGCGGAGATATGTGTGTCAGTGATTAAATCAAAATCAAAGTACAAAATCAGCCTATCAACCAGGTAGAATTTATATTAGCACACATAATTAATGCCAAAATCTTCTCATGCGATGAGCATAACCGATAAATGCGTAATGCGTGAGGAGGAAAATGATGGATAGACAACAACGTAAATCATTGGTACGCGGATCTCGATTAAAATAGCACGTATACGATTACTATCTCCCTGGCAAGTGCGTTCCGTTAGTGCCAATTATTACTGTTGCCCATTACAATCTTACAACGTTGGTTCATCACGAACATTATATTTTACAGTACGCTCGGTTGATTCGCCATAATTATTATTCGTCCGCTGAAAAAGCTCGCGTGCTTTCTCGCAAATCGGAACCTCGCTCTCAGGCGTGAGTTTTTTAAATTGTACATGGCCATAAAGAGATCGAACACGCTTTCTGATATTTATTATTAACACGCATTATTAAACATCTCGCGTATATATCTGCACGTGCGTTTATATAATACCGAGAAATTTCCAAAAGTTACATAAATATGAAATCAAGGAAGGAAAGGGTAGAAAAAGATATTCATGTAATATTTAGATATCGTGCAATCTAAACTATCGACTGTGCCGGGTTTATCGGTAACATTTCAAGCTGTTGCACTGCTATGAAGGTACTATTGCACAAGAAAAAAGATTGCAGTGCCACGCATGACCAAAGTGCACGAAGAACGTCTTCGTCAATTTCGGTCTCGTTTCGACAAATGTACAAGAGAGAGCGATACGTAACAGCGAAACAGTATTTCCTATACGTGGTCCGTTTGGAAATACAATTTGAGCAGTCGCATTACTTGATAGGCCAAGTTAAGTAGACCATGTCCCTGCGCGGCTCGTACACCTCGTAGTAGCCAGGGAACGCTACTTAATAGCGAGATAGGCTTGCTTATTATGTGATAAATATAGAAACGTAATTATTGATAAGCTTTAATGAGCATTCCCATGCACGTAGGCTGCACATCCTTCGAAATCATGCACCCGCGTTTGCTCACGCACAACAACGACGAGAAGGCACTCGTGCACGCATTGTTTTCGCGCGTGTGAGTCCTTCTATCCCTTCCCTCCCTCCTCGTATTATAAATATAATTGTGTATATGTGTGTTTTTGCGGGTCGAGTGCGCGCGCGCGCGCGCATGTGTGTGTGTGTGTGGGGATGTTCGCAATATTGAGGCAATGTGTTCCGCGCGGATATCTCTGTGGCCGGTAGGGGTCGGAAAACTCGGTAAGATCACCGATAAATATAGCACGTCGAATGAGCACCATGCCCGCCGGTTAGATCTTGCGATCTTGATCGTGGCACGTCGTGCAAGACGCGCGGCGGCGCGTTGCTTCGTTTTCTTATTTTCCTTTTGCCTTTTTCCTCGCGTTCGTGCGGACCTCCTCCTTTTACCTTCTACTTGGTCGCCGTGGCACGCCGTGACTGCACCATGACTTTGTGTGTGCGTGTGTGCGTGAGCGCGCTGGTGGGTGGACGGTTGTATGTGTGTGTGTGTGTATGTGTGCGCGCATATGCCCACCGAGTGGAACTCTCGCGGGATAATTTGCGAGGGATGATGCTTCGCGTGCGAGTCGACTCGAACTCCAATCTACTGAGGATCTACTTGAAATCTTGGGCGATGATTCGCCTAGGCGCGGTCTTACGAACGCTTCGTACGAGAAGCATAGGTTTCCCTCTTGATTCTAACAGTTCGCTCGACAAAACAGTCCGCCGACTGTGCGTTCCGCGTAATTGAATAAGGTAAAAGTAGCAATGCGTGAACACTGTTACCTAATTCTGCACATTTATGTTTTGGTTTCTACATACGAATATTTAAACTTTCTACGTGGAATATATGTATATATTTAATATGCATGTGTATATATATGTATATGTATATATATTCTCTATATTGAAAGTTTAAATATTTTTACTTTAATTGAAAATTTTAGATAATTGAAAGCCCATAATAGCGAGAACACGAATTCTAGTTTATATTAAACCGGATAATATAAAGGAGATAAAGGAGAGATGAGACTCGAGACTATGACAAAGTATATTGAAATCTTTTTATTTCTCTGATGAAATAAGCAGTCGCACACAATCTCGTTTACATATTATTTTATTAATCGGTTGATTTGAATTTTTCATGTCCCGCATTTGTATAATTAATTGAAAGAACAGTTTTACATTGCAATTTAAATATTCTCTTCTAATTTATTTTGCAATGTCATGTCCCGTTAAAACGTGAAAATTATGTTCCTTGAATATTTTAATCCATCTCCGATAATACTTATCGTATTTTGCACAGCAATACATGACGATCTTTTCGTACCTCTCTTCCAAGAATAATTTCGGAGTCGCTGGCACCTTTTAATCAATGTTCCTAATTTAATTCGGTCTGTCACGTTAATTCTCATTAATCATCCGATTCCACATTCAAGCCCGTCTCAAAGATTCGATTAAAAGTGACGTGAATATCAGTGACAGACACATCAGACGAAAATCTTTATGCTTCCGGAGCGTAATCAATCCCGAAATTCGCTTGTGGCCGAAATTGGAAAATATAATAACGATTGTGATAATCACGTTTTGAGTCAATGCTCCGATCGCACGGGACGATGTTCAATGAAACCTCCAATTTGGCACAGTTAGACAACGAATATACGCACTAATCAGTTCTCAAATTTGAGCGCGAATCACGCGAGTAATTTCATCGTAAGAGCGTTTGCCAATTTTTCTTATGGAATCATCGTGCGGCTGACGGATGCTTAGCGAGTGATTTAACGCGGAAAATGGCGAAGAGTGTTGGGAAGGGTAGCCGGGGGGAGAAGAAGGACCTCCAACAATCTAGATCGGCATGAATCTAACGGGTCGGCCTGTCAGCGTGTTGAACGAAAAGAAGCGAGAGGCGAGAAGGTAGATTCGTCGTACGGATAACACGTCTGTCCCAGGACGAGAGGCCGACCTACAGGAATCCGAAAACACGCGCCGTCAGGTCCGTAACCAGATCCCGTTAAGACACTCAGTTTGTTGGTCCCGGGGGAGCGCAATCTTCGGAATCAAACGAAGACATAGATCATTCTAAAAATACGTTCCCACCACCGGAGAGAGCTCCTTCATCGCCGTCGCCGCAGCCACCGCCGCCGCCTTCATCCTTCCTGGCCATCGTCGGGGCGGGTAATTCAAAGCGTCAGGACGATAAGGCATTCGCATAACTCCCTTTGAATTATTTGAGTTATTTCACTATTAGATATGGTATGCGGCTCTTGCGAGCTGCGACGACGACGCTGAAGCGAACACTCGAGCGCGACGCGACGCGACGCGACGCTGTTGTCATCGTGCTCTCGTAGTCTCACTGTTTTCCCAAATTGTGTGCCGATCATTTTATAAAGTATTTTGTCATTGCGTTTTAATCAAATGCATAGGCCTGATGTTTGCTTCGATTTTTGGGGTATCTAGGAATCCAGGATAAAAATCGCGAATACTCGTGCAATACTGCCACCTATTATTGATTTCCGCAGCAGCTGGCTTGCTCTTTTGTTTTCTTTAAATATTATGTATACTAATCACAGTATTCGAGTGCCCAATTCGCAAAATAATTGGATACTCGACAAGCAACCGAAAGACTCTGGCAACTGAAAAGTATTCGAGTCTTGATCATCGGGGCAACAAGTATCGGGCTATTCAAGTACTTGAGTGTTCATGCAAAGCTCAACTAGGTTGATTTATAAAATGCTTACACGCTAAGCAGTATGTATCTTGAAGTCCTGATAAAGATCACGAGAATTGTTAATTGCAACTCTCGTCTACCTTCGCTCATTCTGCGTATGCTCTATTTTGAGGGCAACTGTTATCGTGTGCTATTAAATCGAAACTCCAATTTCCATCCAGCGATCGTGCATCTCTGACCATTGTCTGGATCACGAAGCCGACGTGGGCGCCGGGAAAGCGCGCGCAGCAGGCGTCGTCCAGCTGATAATTGTAAGTGAGCGCTCAGCTCGAGCGACGCACGAGGTGTGACGACGGCGCGTCTCGGCGATTATCACGTCCGTCACGATTATGCGAACCGTCACGTCCCGACGCCGACGACAACGACGACCACGACGACGACACGACGACGACGCCGACGCCGTCGAGGGACCGAGCGGCTCCGTGTGCGTCGCGTCGTCGTCCTCGGTCATCATACACCGGCACGCATGGCGGATTCTTGATTTTTATAACTGTTTTTCGTAAGCAACTGCTCTTTCCGGCCTCTATAAATTACGTCCATTTTTACGCGCAGAAACGGACAGTAACCAGGTAGCTTCTAAGGCTGTAATAATTTTTATGGCCTCCGGTAGGACAGCAAGGTGACAAAAAAGAATTTCACCTGCTCTTTGATTGAAAATTCGAAATTTAAGTTTTTTCGTTAACGTTGATGTCGGTATATATCTGCTGTAGTTTTGCCAAATATGAATCGCGGAATTTTATATCTGAGTAGCTGACTATCTACCAGATATTTATCTTTGCGGATTCTACTCGACTACCTAAAACCAAAAATTAACGCTCATCTTTCATCTTTTTGATTTTCGCAGAAATTGATTTTGCTTTAGTATAATTTTGTCCTTTTTGTTTTTCTAAGATATTGGGTACACTAATCATTTTACTCGAATATTCAAGTAATTTGCATACATGATTAGTTGTAGATAAAACGTGAAAGATTTAGGCAGCGTTGGACATTAATCAATGAAAATTTTCTTTGATTAAAATAAATCGGCAAATCTATAATTAAAATCACAATTCCATCGATTGAGGATTGATTTGCTGATTATTTTAGTCAAAGAAAATTTTCATCGATTAGTGCCTAACGTCTGGATCCCCAAATATTGATGCCACTGGTCTGTTATAGACTACATTAATCATGGCAACTATGGATCTGGAAAATATATTCCTTCGTGATTACATCCTTTCCCATCTCACGTATGCTATTTTTTTCTGTCTTAGGGAAAGAGGCGCAACTTTTTATTCGTCTGTCTCATTTGAAGGTTCAACGTCGCGCGCACACACACCCACACATACATAGACTCGTTCTTTTTCTTTCTTTCTCTTTGTTTCTTGCTTCCTCCGTCATCTCGGTGGCGTCTTCGTTCGTTGCTCGCGTGTCCTCGTCGCTCGCTCCTTAATCGAGGCGACAGTGCTCGGCTGGGACATTAGCCGCTCACCGCCATGAAACTTCGTTCGACCGTATTAACTATGGTCGCGCGATTGTTCGCGCCGCACCGAGACGGTTCGCGCGATGATTTCACCGGAAACCCGCGACGCAGTGCGTAAACAGCGTGTCCGTGCTGTCGACCGATAGTCGACGGTCGGACAATCGCTGATGAGTATCGAAATGAACGGTGCGGGCAAGACAACACGGACGAGAGAAATTTGCTGAGAAATAATTTATTTCTCACCAACACTTTTGTCTCATTTTGCGTCAAATGTTTCATCGAAACGTGATGAACACATCGCGCGTCTAGGTCAGCTGAATAGTTTAACGACCTTTCTATAAGTCCGACAAACTCGTAAGAATAATATTGCCAAAGCGGACAAAATAATATTGCTCGTTAAATAATTTTTCTATATTATTTTCTGTATTGCATAAACAGCGTCGAAACTATCAAATTAAAGAATTTTAATTTACTTCACCTTTATTAGATTTATTGTACAGACAGGATTGGATTATCGTTGTACGTTACGTCGAAAGGG
Source organism: Odontomachus brunneus (assembly GCF_010583005.1). Lineage (NCBI taxonomy): Eukaryota > Metazoa > Arthropoda > Insecta > Hymenoptera > Formicidae > Odontomachus > Odontomachus brunneus. Next base: position 664,901 of record NW_022639572.1, on the reverse strand, counting down.
TTTTTGGGCAAGATGATAACATTGAAATATTATAATCGAAACATATTAACCGGCTGATTTTGTGATTGCTATATAGTACGACTTGGTGTAGCGCGTGATATTTTAAGCTAATGCCTAATCGAGATAGTCTTAGTTGTAAAATTTTGTTATCTTTCAATTGCAGAAGCGCACTCTATATTTACCGTGTTAAAAACTAAAAATTGACGTCTAAAAGGGATGATGAACTTTGTAACTTGAATCAATTTATTTTTAAAAGGTTCTGCGCGAGAACGCGCTATTGAAAGCAAATCTAAAAGTAGTAATTAATTCTATCTTTTCTATTTCCGTCAGTCGATTTTTTTCCTATGTCACGCTCGACTTCTTGATATAAACGTCTGGAAATACTTGGACGAATATATCCCCTGTACGATGATAAAATATGTCCGATCGGCCAATTCCATTCCCCAACTCGCTGCGAAGACGCGTACGCGTAGCTCTTTCTTTTTACCGCCATGAGCCTTCGGTGAGCATTAAGCGCGCGATTTTACCGCTCGGTTATTATTATTCCAGCAGGTTAAAAGCGTCGGGTGTCGCTACGGCGTCATGACTGTCTTGGAAGTCGTTATCCGGCTTTCCGCCGAGAAAAGTCGGTCGTAGATCGTGCGTCTGAGCCCAAGCTCGTGTCGGCCACTCGACCGTCGTTACAACATATTACAGAAACATAATATGATGAACAGAATGTCGTAGACAGGGCAGAGGGTGGTGGGTGCAAGGAGGAGCGCGACGCCGCTTCTGAGCTGCCGCTGCTGCTTTTGTGACTTTGACTTTCGCTTATCTGTCACACGGCGCGGTGTACCTTTTAACGCACATTCTCGGTCGTCGTGCTCATTAATAATAATATTCGCGTTGCTCTATCACGCGTTAGGGGTACCCTGAGAGAAGTTCGCACATCGTCTAACGGGAGGAACACAGAACATCACCTAGTGAAGTTTCTCTGATAGTATAAATATAACTACAATGATTTTATGGAAAAATTTTCATTTAATACCGTATTCAAAACTAAATGAGAATCTTTTCCAATTAAATCGTTGTATCGATATCTGTGAACAAGAGCGACCAATGTCACACCAACGTGACTTCCCAGACAAGTTGCTTCAGACAGGAAAAAATTAACGATTTCACCTCGCTGAAATAATGCAAGACGATCAAAGCAATGTAAAGTTTATTTTTTTAAAGTATGCAAGGTATGCTAAAAGTTTCGTCATTAATTTGTTAAACCGGCTGGAGAAAGTCATACCTCGATGAGGGATTCCGAGTTGTGGAAAATCAAGATTATCTTTGAAGCATCGCATGCGTGCGCGCCAGTCCGCCGTTTTGTTGAGCGTGTATTAAAACGGAAGTCCTCGCACTCGACTGTCCGCTCATTGAACATCGCGACGCGGTGATGGCTGTTCAATGGCTCGTGGAGAAGTGCTGCGCGTCCGGTGAAATTCCAGTGGCATTCTGTATCACGATTTCTCGCGAGAGAGCGTGTATCTCCCGGCTCTCCTCCCCCCTTTCCGCCTCTCCACCGTTTTCGTCTATTCGTCCTGTTTTCAGTCGCTTAGCGCGGAGATTTGATTTGTCGCGTCGCGTTCGTGGTTTTGAGCTACGATAATGGCGCCTCCCAGGTTTACACCAAGATCCGTCGTCGCTTCGAGTTAAGCGGCGAACATCCGTCCGACGATACACAAGGATGTGTTATGCTCGAGTTCATTTCGCGTCGCGATTCCTAGCCGGGTGTTCAAGAAAGGACAAGTCCTCCCTCTTCCTTAGTCACTCACTTACGGAGAGCAACTGCTTCAATTTAAGTCTATGCGCGCGGCAAAATTGCCGCGGAACGAGAGAAAACGGAGGAAAGTTTTTCTAGCCGAAGGATTGCGGACATTCTATCCTGTGAGAAAGATGTCTTGAGAGAGTAATTAAAAGAGATGTCTACGTCTATTAAATTATTACGCTTCTTGTACTTTTTTTGCTTTTTTTCTCAGAAATAACATGTCATTATCACAAAACACGAAAAATGCTTTTGTCTCGAATAAATAACATCATAGCATCAATTACATTACAAACTAGTCATACTTAGGCCTCTATTAATGATTATCACTTTAAACTTGTCTCATGTGAAATATTCAGATTTTTATTCAGTCAAATTCAACTTTTTCAATTAATCTGAATATCTTATTTGAAATTAGTCTCAAGTAATTAATACAACTTTTAGGCCTGTATGAATAATTGCTACTTGAAACTTGTGAGATTCTCAAATTTCTATTTTAAGTTGTAGATCCCAGTTTTTCAGTTAAATCATATATATTAACGATATATGTGACATTTATATCTGTAGTCACGATTCAACTGAAGAAATTTTCATCGAACTCTGAGTTCAAATCTCTGAGTTCAAAGTATCTCACTTGAGACGAGTAATAACTATTAATACGATCCTTAGAGACTCGAGTACTATTCGAATATTAACTCGGGTTATTCCCAAATACTCGGGTTTCTCGAGCATTTCTTGTGTGTTCGAGTATTGACACAGTGCCGCGGATATCTTACTATCTAATAAGTTGATAATTACTAAAAATTTTCAGTCGCATTCATATCTAGCTGATATTTCTCATAACTGTTGATTAATCCAGCGGGAATATATTTTCTAGATTAATTAACAGTGATGAAAATTGCATAGCTAGAAACAAATGTACTTGGTATCGAAAATGTTTCGATTCAGTCTATCGAGAATCGACTTATTGAAAGGTAAGATATTTGCGGAATTGTCTGTACATATGGCGTGTGTCATCAATTGTACGGCCATCTTTGATATCGATCTTTTCGCATCGAGCAGCCACCATGAACGTATTGATCGACATCGCTCCGCGTTTTACACATCCTTTGTCAGTCCAAAATGAATTATGTGCAGAAATAAGTATCGGAAGCGTCGAAAACAGCGATGCGCGATCGTCGGGACGCATAGCAGTGACGTTATTAGTAACTAATCTTCACGTTTCTCGATATACACGATCCGCGCTTGTCGCATTGCGTCAAGTCGGCGACTCTCATTATTATCTTCGATTTATTCCATTAACAATAGAGTCGGGCGATCTTCGGATTTAATATACGGGAATTAGAAATTCGAGGATAGTCGAAGGAAAAGAAAAAAAAAGACAACGCCAGCAATATTTTTGCAACTCCAAATCTCGTAACGTCGTCCGTTAGCAAGAGAGAGAAAGAGAGAGAAGTATGTTCACGAAAGTGCGTCGGAACGCGACTGTTTACGTCTCGGCATGCATTTTCGGCATTCTTCATACATCGTGCGGGCATTATCGATGTTTTCACAGTCTTCATTAATTAATCGACATTAATCATTAATTAATTAATGTCAAAATTAATCGACATCATCAAGAATAGCAATGCGGGACGTATCATATGAAATTAGTACTTGTCGCGACATATCGAGTTAGTATCTCTTATACTTGTTATTGCCATCACTCAAAATCGTAAAAAATACATTGCAGCGAAAATCAGTAGTAGGACGTGGATCGATATTATCCGAGTAATACCCGCGTGAATACCGGCTGATAGCGCTGTTGCGAACATGACATTAATCCACGAAGATACGTCTGTTACTCTTGTTGATTTTGAATGAAGGAATCGCCGAAACGAGAAAATAATGCTGCGAAGATTACACCTAACGGTAACAATCGTTACACAAAGAAAGCGCGCGTGTACTCGTGTTCAGTGTTTCTACGATCTAGTTGCCGTCGTCGTCGTCATCGTTGCCGTCGCCTTCGCCGACTGCGACGCGGTTGGCTACGTGTCCGTCTTATTACAGGATCCGTGCTTTACGCATACGGATCGCGAATCCTTGCTAACGAGGATCGTGAAAGGGTGTAATGACACGGCCGGACGCGGTCGAGAAGCGTTGGCCTATGGGAGAATAAATTTGCTTACTGATTTCACGAACCGCCGCCGCCGCAGCCGTCGTCACCTCCGCCGTTCGGTGGACGAATCGTCATCGCGCGGAGGTGTCTTTTTTGAAATCGTTCTCGGCGAGGTTCTCACGGAGCCGCTCCTAGACCGCCTTTGCGGATCCGGCAGTTAATTATTTTCGTGTTCACCTGCGAGCCGGGTCGCGACGCTCGTTCTCGCGTGTCCCGTCTTGCTTAATATATTACGATTTACGAGGTAAATCCACTTGCTCGCGGTAGAGACAGTACCGAGGTCGAAAGATGAAAAAGAGAGGATAAGAGATATTGCGCGCGGGAAAAAGTCGTTTCTTTTTTAAATTACGAAGTGATATGTTAGTAATATATCCAATTACATTTTCAATATTCACACGATATCTCTTTAATATTAAAGCCAAGCGATTATTTTTTACTGCTTGCGTTTTTTAAATTAATATCCTTTTTCTCGTGTAAAAGACAGGTTTAAATTTTTTTATTTTTCATCAAATACCTTCTTCATTCTGACAGAGCATTCAGTTCAATATTACCGTTTACACGAGATATTAATTTAAAAGAGAGAATTGTGAAAAATTACTGCTTTTAGTGCTGATCATACGTTTATTTATATACAGTAAAATTTATATATAGTAAAATTATATTCATCATTCATTCATGACGTCATCGTTCTCATATTGATTGCGACGATTTGCATTAAAATCGCGACCTTAAACGCACAAGACAAACTCGTTGATGCGCGGAGGAAGAGGCGGATTATGTGTATCACATGGACGAAGAGATACAGGCACACGGGCGCCATGGCTGTAAGCTGCCAAGTGTGTAATAAGATATCCGCGGATACTCGAAGTCCTCAATTGGCTAATTTACCGGCAGTTAGCGGCTATCCGACCGCTTAGGTCATCCCAACGTGGCGGGGCATTCGGCCTGAATAATTTATAACTGCCTGTTTACGAGAATTGAGAATAATGAATTTCAACGGCTCACACTCCGACGCATCATTGACGGACTACATTCGGTCAACGGGTCGACTCGGATGTTCGTTATTAGATGATACGATGACGCGACGACATTCGCGAATAGTATCCTTCTTCGAAGCCGTTCTCGGCCGGCGCGGTGGTGTAATAGCGCGTAACATGGTTCTCATCGAGCCGCGTATGGAGGACAAAATGCCTACTGTGTGATGTCGATTCGAAGGAAATTTATGGGAACGATAGATATTACTGGCGCCGTTTTCCTGGAAACATATGCCGAGCGACTCCCTCATCTCGCACAAGGCATATTCAAACCTCTGAAGTATCCGTTGTTCACGCCGTGTCAGGGAACATTGGGCATTTGAAAGACATGCAAGAACACCAGTCGAATCTTCCTGAATTTCTTCTTTAAATTTCTTCCATTTCTTTCTGCTTTCTCCATACGAATCCTTTGTGCAAAATCTTTACATACAAGACTTTACATACAAGAAAAAGTTCACACGTGTGCAGTCTTCGTCACCTGTCACACTTACCTAGGTTTGACGATTTTTGTATCTTTAAGTCGCCAATCCAGCGCGAACAAATCTCTCTCTCTCTCTCCCTCCCTCCCTCTCTCATACACACACACATACCCAATCCACGTTCTTCATCCGCGCTCGCGGATACGCGATCACGCGCGCGTGGGTGTCCGGCATCGGTCCGCTTCCGGTAGGCAAGAGGAGCCTCGATGATAAAGAGCGGTGGCGGTAAGGGGTATGAGCAACGAGAAGAGACGGCGGGGCCGGACAGACCGATGTAAGTGAGCAGTCAGAGAGATGGCGCCTAATAGATTGGTTTGTAGGTGGACGCATTATCTCTCGCACGCGGACACCACCGACACGCTCGCACGGTGTACACGCCTGATCGCGCTCATGGCATCGCGCTTCGTGTACGTGTATCACGGGCAATACGAGCGACCGAGGCCGAGGGCGGAAATTAGTAATGTAGCAATGAGCACCGCGCTGACTAAAGCTCGACGAGTCGTAGCTTCGGATGGCACGGTGGGATGTTTGAGAGGTGGACGTCTCTGGAGGAGGGGGGAACGAATCGCACCATGACCATCTTGTTTGACGAGCGAGCCACTAAAGAGAACGACGGAAATTAAGGAGCTTGCCGGTATATAGATTGTCAGCGCGTGTTGTTTTAATTGTCTCAACTTTCTGACGGACGCACTGCGCCACATATGGCCGTTGAATTGACTTAATCATAAACCTGTCTGACTTCGAAGTATCCGTCTTCGAAGTTCCGTAACGTTCATGAAGACTTTGCGGAATGTCGCTTTGGTGGTATGTTTTAACGACGGGCTTTTAAAACCCGTCCACATCGTCCTCTTCGTTTCGGATATTCCGTTCCGAGTTTCGTAAATAGGGCAGGTGTGTGTGTAATTCAATATTTAGAGACATACGGCGTATGTTTTTATTAATTTCGCGCCGACGTGCGAGATCAATTGGTTTGGCGAAAATCGACTCACGCGACGAAACCATCATAAAGTCAACAGGAGATACGCCCGCGAAAGTTCTTCGTTTTTTCCAATATAAAAAGCGAAACGAGTGTAAAAAGCGGTACCGCGAATCTAATCGACAGCTTCATAAAATTAAACCCATAAAATCATAAAATCAACCACTTCGTTGGGAACAGCCCGCTAGGAAAATATTTACAGTCCTTTTTGGTCGCTCTCATTCCTGCAATCCTCCGTCAAGTAGTAATGGGTTTGAGTCACAACAGAATGTCTTAACATTAAAAACTCTCTAGTATTAAATAAAAATTGAGAAGAATCAATCCAACTGAATTATTCTTAAAAGTATGATTTGATTGAAAAGAGGTGCATTTATAGATCTCATTTTGTTATTACACATTATATTAAACGTCCAAGTTGTAAGCTTAAAATCAATGTCTTAATTATATAGTTTGGCTTATTCGTAAAGGAAATTTAATGAGATATTTAATAAAATACTAGGAGTAAGCACTGTTACGAGAGTATCTAAGTTCTACTCTCTCGCGCAAAATACGATTCTCCTTTTCGTTGGCATTCGCAATATTTCAAGTGAATGCCAATCGCCATACACTTGACGCTTCATCTATTCAAATTTGTTCACCACAGTGTGATACGTAATTTTTTTGAGAAATATACTTCTCTAGTCTTCGTCGCGTTGCTCGAAATCTGAAGATAAGGACGGTCGGTGGTCAGCATCGTCGGTTATCTAGGAGCTTTTACTACCAGAGCCAATACTCACTTTAATGGCGGATCGATTCGAAGATATGCAAGCAATAAGCGTTTAATTGCACGGGATTCCTCATCGCAGCAGTCTCTTTAGAGCCGCCAGCAGTCCTGCGGACTATAAAAGGCATCGGACCTATAAAATGCATCCTTGACTGGACGGTCGTTTCTGCGCCATTGTATGCATGCATGCGTCCCTTTTCAGCATTTATCTCTCTTCTCTCTCTCTCTCTCGTTCTACTACCTCTCCCCTCCCCGTCTTACTCTGTCTTTCTTTCTCTCTTTTCTTCATCTTTTTTACACATCTCCTTTGCTCCATCGCGTGTTATTCATCCTTTCTTTCTCTTTGATTATCTGCATGCTCTCTAACATGCAGGTCTCGTGAAAACAAAGATATAATTCCGCGATTGGCACGATTCTCCTTGCCAATTCTTACTTTGTGTTTTGTGCTACACACCTTGTTCAAGCAAAATGTTAAAGCGTAACAATTGTGCGTTATTTACAGAACTCATTTTGCCACATTCGAATTGTTGGAAAGGATATGAGTAAAATATCGTTTCATTAGAAGCGAGCCCATATTTTAAATTAAAACAATGGTTTACCGGCATTAATTCATTTCGTTTACAGATCTTTTTGTACGGAACAAAAGTAGACAAAATTAAGAGAAAATGTTGGAGAAGAATACACATTTTTAGATGCTCGGATTAAATTGCTCAACATTCATACAAATTAATTTCGACTTTTCAACAACGACATTTGTGATTCTGTCGATTCTCTTGTTGATATTACATGCGCGAGCACGATCGACACAGTTTATTAACACTATTCGTAGACTTTATAAAATTGCCATAATGAAAAGGCACTCTTTGCACGGAACGTAATTACAATATAGGGAATTATATTACTAAGGAACGAAAATGAGATTATCTTATTAATATTATATGCAATAGAGAATACGGCATTTGAATATCGGTGAGCCTTCTCGTATCGAATAACGTATTGGTGCGATTATCAATAAAAACGATTTCCCTCGGCTACCTTGAGCGCCGTTGTTAAATGGCAAGACGTTTAAAACCAGTTATCCAATTAAGCGCGACTAATTAAGTAACTCGATACATTGATTTCATTTCGTTTTCATGCGCGGCATCTGAGCAGGAACGTATAGCGCCACGGCGCGCAGCGCGTGGTTACAGATATAAATTTCGACGTATTTATTACCTCCAGGAAAACTTAATAATTATGTACGGAGCGCGGCATCTACTCGGGCGTGGCGCGATAACGAATACCGATTGTAATTACTCCGTCGGCCATGCGACCGGGAGAAAGATACATATTTGCTTAATCGGCTAGCACACCAGCGCACCGGAAAGAAGTGGAACAGTAAGATATCCCATTAATTAAGACTCTCCAGATGGTTGAAATTACTTCGTCTCCGACTTCGCTACGCTCTCGCGCTGAACATCCCCTTCGATTTGACGTCGCCGAAGGAGCTTATATTTCCCAGAACTTATCGTCCCGTAAAGGTGCACCGAGAACCGTCTAATTCCATTCCGGTATCCGTTACTGAGAGAAAGAGATAGAGAGAAAGAGAGAGAGGCGAGGGAAGAGAGAGGGAGAGAGCGTAATGCAGACATTATTGTTACTCTCGTCGTCGAAACGTTATCAGAGATTTATGTGAAACTTGTTACTTTGCTCACTACTTTCCCGAGCGTTTGCGACACATTTAAAACGTTGCACAGGAGGGAGAAGCGGGGGAAGAGGAGGGGGCTGTAGAGGGGTAACGAAATCACCGTCGGTGCGTTCTTCTCGAAACTTGTACTTATAGAATACTTTGAGAATTTCCTCGGTCTCATTTGCGGAACGTTAAGTGGAATGTACGACGTTTTAGCGGCGATTGTTCGAAACGCGGATTTTATATTCGGTTCGCGCTCATCGCTCTGATTCACGCAGACGGTTACGTAACGAAATAATAACGAAAGCATCGTCGCTTCGCGGAGAGGCCACAATTTCCCGCGCGCTTCAAGAAAATCAGATAAACCTTCGACGATTTTAGTAACGATTACTCCGCAGCTCAGAAAGCAACATCTCGCTAATGCACAATTGTGCAAGCTCGCCGGCTGCTCGCAGCGGCAGACGAAGCGGCAGAGAGCGCGAGAAGAGGGAAGGGGAGAGGAGTGGGGAAGAAGGAGGAGATCGTAGGAGGAGAAGGATATAAAATTAATAGTGATCTAGATTTCTAGATTGCGGGGAATGCGAGCAATTGCGCATCGTGGGAGTGTGAGCCTCGCGAAGGGAGAGGCGATATATGAAATTTAATACGTTCGACATGGAGACGCGCGCGAGCAGACGAGAATGAGGGAATACGAGGGAAAGGGGGAGGGACAGGGATGGATATTGCAGAGAGGCGCGGGGGAAAGGGGGGAGATTGGGGGCGAGGGAGTGAGAGCTGCAGAGACACATAACGAATGCCATTCCTGACCCGCATGGTTTCGCGCACATCGCATTATTGTTTGGCTTCAATTAAACTTCCATTTTATGTAATGCCCCAACCGTCATTTACGTATCGCGATTCTCATAAGCCGCGAGCACATAACTTCCTCGTACGAAGAAATTGTGCAGCGGCTGCTGCGCCTCGCTCATGTCAACTGTCGCGAATTTTGTCGTTGGTTTTTAAATGCAGATCGGGCCGTAGCGGTCGAAATGTCATGCACAATATGAATTAGTGGTATCAGTATGAATTGAATAGTTTTGTACAAAACGTGGATACGTAGATATCTGACCGGTACTCGTGTGAATTTCTAGGATATTCGAATCTTACCCAAAATAATCGAGCAGTCAGATACTTGGAAAAATCTTGGATAATTAGAGAATTTTCTTTTTAATCAGACGGAAGGGGAAATTAGACCAAGTTCGCGAAATAACATTTTCTCGTGTTGCTGTTCAATACTGATGTAATATTAACGCATAAGTCATGACAATGATACGCGAGGAATTTCTCATCGATAATATCTCTCCATTAAACATTCGTTGCGAGCGCGACCCGAGTCGTTGCATAAACCTCATTAAAAATTAAACGTAATTATGAGGCCAAAAGTACCACACCTGCCACACCGGTTTTGAATTCTGCCGTAAAATACCAAGATTTTGAATCGCCAGTACGGATCCGCTGAATACGCGCCGTTACTTTTAACTAGCTCGAGAAAGAGTGAGAGGAACAGAGAGAGAGAGAAAGAGAACGTCGGGCTTCTCGTCGTCCTAATCTCGACAATTATCATCACGTAGGTACATCGTGCCGGCGAACTTTTACGAGCGGTTTCGAGGCGAGAAGAAGAAGCCGTTCAGGTAAATGCACGTCGACAAATGTCGCCGTCAACGTGTTACCAGCGATGACCCGCGAACGACTTCCCACGGCACCGGCGTCGGCAGGGAAGAAGGATCAGTCCACGCCGTTAATTTCATTAGATGACTCGCGCTGTTAAAGGCAGATATCAAAGTAGCCGAAATTCGCCGGCCACTGCCGCTTTCGAAGTTATGGACGTTAGATTGGATTCCAAGCCGTTTCGGGACGGTCCGTTTGCATTAACTAAATGAAGTTACAGTGCACAACTCTGAGTGAACGTAGATAATGCGAAACATATCTCTCGAGTGTATGATATTGGATATATATATGCATATATATTTTTTTACGGGGATAGAGTCTCAAATTTCACAGAAGCTCTTCACGGTCGAAGAGCATGGAGAATAGATCGGTCACAAGCGGAGGTCGTTCTCCGTGACAGGCCAACTGGCGCAGATGAATTTACATGTACGGCGTAAACTGAGTGAGCCGTTTCTACAGTGCGTTCAAGGAAGTAGAGAAAGAGGGACAGACGCGCGGAGACGGTGAGGGAGATGAATGGATAGAGAGAAAGAGAGAGAGAAGATAGCGTATTAACGAGCTTAAACGAACGGAAACTAAGTGTCTCGACTCGGAGTAAAATTAATTAATCGCAATCATCCAAAGTGCTATGACGATCGCACTCGCTGGCGTCTCGCCTAAATTCTTTGTTTTCCCGTATTCGATGTAGCAGTTCATCTTCGTGTTCCTATGAACAACTGTTTTGGCGCGACATTCGAAACTCGTAGAATTTACTAGTCGCGGCAATGAAATGCCCTTTTCATCCTGAAAAGATCCAAGACTACACAATCTATTATTGATCTTCTGCGCAAGGAAGATAAAGAGAGAGAAGAAAAGAAAATTTTATATAATTTCTATATTTCATTTATTTAAAAAGATACACATACACTCTACCATATCGATCTGCCAAGACCCATATCGAGTGTGCAAAATATCTCACAGTCGAACGGGAAAGGAATTTTTATTTGCGCAGTCGCTCGCGATTTTTTCCCACATAAATATGCCTAAGCTCCGAATTATTAACGACGAGGTGTTTCGTAGGTTCAAAATATGCCACGGTCGAAAACAGGTTCCCACCGAAATCTGGTTGCTCCGAGTCGCATTCTGAGCGCACGATAAGTGTGCGGTTAGAATTCGAATGTTTGCGTTTTGCACAAATCGTCGCGCGTACAGTGGTCGAATATTTCTATCATTTTTTTTTACACGTATTTGAGAGCATTGCTTTAAGGAATGATCTTCCAGCAACTCTCGAGCACTTTACTCCGCGATGTCACACCGATACGAAACGGCGTGTCGTCGGCTTGGAGGATCAAAGAGACGCGTAGGAAAACATCGGCGCGTCACCACGGTTAGATCCGCGCCTGAGGAAAGAATGCGCGATGGCCGCTATGGTGCATCCCCGGAACCCTCTCGCGTGTCTTTGTCTCCCGAGGGCCCGTTGGCGAGCAGCGGACATAAGCCGGTGTACGCAGCAGGTGCCTGTAATTGTTCACAAATTAACGTCGCTCGGGCAGTTTCTTCTCCTCGCGCGCGGATTTACCGCTGTCGCCGTATAAGGGCAATATTATGGGCCTGTACTCTTACCTCGTGTGCCAGCGGACATATTTCAATCATTTCGTCGGCTGGTTACCTTCGGTAACGGAGGTGGTCGCGGCCACTTGTGCGGAGATTCGCCCAGCTCGAGAAACAATAATACCGCGGCGGATACGCAGCGATAGAGAATTAGCGAGTAATATCTTAGCTCGTTCAAAGGAATATTATTTTAGATACACTGAGAGAAAAATTATCTTAAAATCAACAAATATTTCCTTGGTGGGTGCCATTAACATATTTACTTAAATCTACATTCTCTTTACTTAAATCAAATATTGTTTATTTAAATCAAGTAAACAATGTTTGATTTAAGTAAAGAGAATGTAGATTTAAATAAATATGTTAATGGCACCCACCAAGGAAATATTTGTTAAGTTTGTTTTAAGATAATTTTTCTCTCAGTGTAGTTCCGAATAGACTGAACTGCTACATTTTCCCGCACATCAAGTGTAAAACATATTTGGAAACGAGTGAAACGGTCGTTGCCTCGATTTCAGCAATCGCTTTCTTTCTTATGCTCATCGGAAGCAAAGATTATCACGACTCTTGGCAGATATCCGTCTCTCGCCGAGAGATCTCGCGACCCGCGTCACGAAAGCGCGCGTTGCCGACCAACGGCTGTCACCGGCGAACATTGCCATGTTACCGCGGATGTTCTCACACTCTCAGCCAGAATCGTATGGAGGTTCGCGGATAAGATCTACGTATAAAAAAATTCTGCGTCATTGCTCAACGAGATGAAGTGCTTAGCCACATACGCGATGGCCACGTTCACGTACACTCTTTCAGGAGCTCTCCCTCTGCACTTCTCCTTTTTATTCCAGTAATATTTCTGATTTACGAATATTACCTACTTGTGTGAGTCACGCTTCTGCGATTCGCGAAAAAAAACGTGTTATCTTATTGTTGTTTAAAATTATTATATATAAAAATATTGCTGTCTATTTTTCCCGCGCAAGCGCGGTTGTCGTCGCGCGAGTTTCATACTTTGACGGTTTCAATCTCACAAAGGGAATTAGGTATTAGAAAGTATTGTATAATATTTATATTATAATTAACGGACATGCGTCTTACAAGTAAACTTATACTTACACTTAAAAGTTACACTCTGATATCTTTCTAATTTGCTACAAATGTAGAAGTACAACAAATATTTAGGTCATATTTTTTTCATTTTTGCTCACTTTGAATTTCACGGACAGTTTATAGATTTTTAATGTTTTCACTTCTATTATCAACAAGTACAACAAAAATGTATAAGAAATAAAATTAAATACAAGATATAGGCGTTTTTGGTTTGCCGATTATGAATATGAAAGCAATTGTGTAGAATTATTTGTATAAATAATAAAATGTTCAAACAAAACATGTAAAAAGTTGAAAAAAAATTATTTATACAAATAATTTCTCGGTTTGGCCGAGATTCAAACCATTTTCCATTCAAACTAATTTGAAATATTTCGGTTGAAATCTCGGCTAAAGAAATTTAGAATAAAATATAGGAAAAAGGGGCAATTCGAGTTCAAGCACAGGACTAATAGTACTATGTACCATATGGGTAAAACCTTCCTTGTGTTAGGAAATCGTGTAATATTTATTGAACATGAATAATCAATATAAAACAATCATACGTTTCGGCTCAAACATGAAATAATAGTGATAATAAAAACTCAAGGTTTACGATATGAGCGCATTACAATTAGTTAAAGACCTGAATAAATTGACATGAATGTTAATCGCAATATTAAAGCTGACAAGACCGTTACCGAAATAATATTAAGTAGTTAATTAATATTGAGAAGTAACTATAAAAATCATAAAATAAAATAAACTCATAACTATAAAAATCATAAAATAAAATAAAAGTAAGTAAAATTGAAATATAATAAATAATTAAAACTGACAATATAAAATACCTTTGTTGAGCTCAGCTAAAAGTAAACCGATCCTGTCAACGATAACATCGCCACGTCTACGAAATACAAATAATTACAGATTTATATACCTAGCATTAACATTGCGGAAACGACTTGTGGAAGAGAAGGAAACCAAAACAAAGTTTATTTTCATAAGAAGCCGCAGTAGCTGCTGCCCAAATATTCAGTATCCTTTTGTGAGTTAAAACCATGCTTTTGAAATTTGATGAAAATCATTTCTGAAATCAGGCGTTTCAAGTAAAAGTGTTCCTCATATAAAACTTTGGCATGATCCCAATCAAAATCATGGTTCTTTCTCAAACGATGTTCCTGTATGGCCGTTAACTCCACCGTAGAACTCCTAGAAATTCTTCTATGTTCGGCAATACGTGTAGAGAGTCTTCTACTAGTTTGACCAACATAAGACGCATCACAACCACTGCATTGCAACCTATATACAACGTTATTATGGAAACCAAGAGGCAACCTGTCTTTATGCACATGAATTAATCCTGATAATTTAGAAAGAAATTTAAAATAGTTCGTATCTCAGCCAATTTAGTTAAAATTTTAATTAAAATTGCCAGATTTCAATTTGGCTGCGATTCGAACCATTTTTTACTAATTTAGCACAGATTTGAAATATTTCGGTTGGAATCTCGGCTAAAGAAATTTAGAATGGTTCGTGCCTGAGCTATGCCGATTTTGTTAAAATTATTTAACTATATCTTGTTTTCAATTTTATTTCTTATGCATTTTTCTTGTACTTGTTGATGATAGGAGTGAGAACATTAAAAAGCTATAAACTGCCCGTGAAACTCAAAATGGGCCAAAATGAAGAAATATGATACCTAAATATTTAAATAAATAAATACTACCTAAATAAATAATATCTAAATATTTGTTGTACTTCTACATTTGTGCCAAATTAGAAAGAAATCGAAGTATACCTTTTGAGTAGGTTTACTTGTTAGTGTCTTTGCGACAAGATGTGACGAACGCATCATTGCGGATATATTTCCGCGCGTGTTTTCGCGTATCATATTCGCGTATCATAAAGCAGAGAACGGAGGAAAAAGTTGAAGAGACGTAGAAGGGAGGATTGTATTCCTGGAAATCATTCCTACTTGACCTTACATTGTAATCTTGTAGTCATAGTTTCCGAAAGTCGATTCCAGACGTGGTTGGTTCAGACAACCATTAATTGCCGCGCTGGTGACGTCCGTAAATTATCGTGTTGAACAAATTATATATAAGGATAACAATTGAATATTATAGTCTCCGCTATGAGAGGTGGAAGAATATAAAGGGATATTTCCGGGTTAGGTTAGCGAACGACGTGTCGAGATCGTTAAAAAGATTATGCATATATTGTACACGCACAAAGAAAAAGAGTTATTTGTATTAACATAAAGTTTGATTGAATGAATGAATTAACATGTTTTGGTTGAAGGGAATCGACTTTCTGGTTTTTAAAACCAAACGTGGATGATAAGATTCACAAAAATTCTCTGTGTCCTTTAACCAAAACACGTTGGTTCATGCATTAAAACGAAATTTCACGTTATTACAACCAAATTTTTTTCTCTGTGCGACAGTGATTTTTTTAATATCATCTACTTGTGAATTAGCATTTTCCATTTGTCTAATTATTTGCAATCCTCATGTTAGTTTTTTCACAATATCTCACGGATCTACTAAAATCACGGACAAATGAGACTATCCCTTCAGTTGGGAAAGAGAATATTTTTTGACTCAACAATAGACAAAGCATAATTTACGGAACGCTATATGTCCGGAAAATCAATAATTACGGCATATTTGTTTTGGCTGTATAACTTTTGTCAGATTCACCGCAAAACTCGCTGTTCGAGTCTGAAGTACGTTAACTTCAACAATAGTTTCACCCGCTATTTTATATATATATATATATATATATATATATATATATATATCCAAGCTGATCGTTTTGCAAAAGCACGCCATAAGCTAGAAGACTGCGGAAAATTAAGTAATTATCACGAGATGATATAATTGCATTCACGGGCACAATGTGAACTTCGGTTATAAATTACGGGTCACGGAATGCTGCAACGTTCAATAGCTTAAGCAAGTTTCGCGTAATTACGGGACAATTTATTATGCTCTTATAACACATTCTGAGTTAGGCAATCAATAGCGCGCGATACAATGAGTGCGCGACAGATCGGCCAATATTACATCTCATCGGAGCAAGATAAATCTCGTGCGCGCGTACGAGTTCAACGTCACGCTGTGCGTCTTTTTAAAAAAATATGCTTAATCCAAGATGTAAATGGCTCGCGTCCCCTTCGTGCTTTTATTACCGGCATTATTTGCACGCCACGATATAAATAATCGCGCGTATCCTCGCAGGGCGCTGTTTTACACGCTTAACTAATTACCTCGGCGAGACTATACATCTCCGATTATCTGTCCTCCGGAAGCCTCCAGGAGAACAAAGGCTAGTTACACCGCCTACCTTTACATTAAACTGCATCTGATCCACGCGAAATACTGATTACACCGAGGGGTCGACACCGTCGGGTCGATTCTCCGCACACACAAAGAGAGAGAGAGAGAGAGAGAGAGAGAGAGAGAGAAAGAGAGCGAAGAGGATACTACACGTAAACGCGAGACTCTGCTCGCGCGACTCGTAAATTTTCCTCCTCGCGTCTCTTTCCCTTCCCCGAGCTGGCTCTTTCTCGCCGGCCGGTAGGGTGGGCCCTTCGGTTGATTTAGCATTCAGCACTTAAATCAATTCGAACAAGTTCGGTACTTAAGAGCTCCCGAGTTTGTACAGAGAGAACGTTGCTCGTTCGTTTCGCCTCTCGAAGTCAACGGGTGGCGTCG
>NW_022639572.1:634181-647915 GCF_010583005.1 Odontomachus brunneus | reverse complement strand
GAGGCGGGCGGGCGGAAGGGGCCGAAACGCGTGGGCGCAGATGGGCTCGCGGAATCTCGAGGCGTTCATTACAATTATCATAGCAACCCCACAACCGTAACACCATCGCAAACATTAAGATGGTGAACGATGCCTGCGGAACTCCTCTTTCCTACGCCGGCACATCGGGGTAAACATCGATTTTCCGCCGTCGCGGATATCCAGACTAATTCCGCCGTGCGAACTCGTCTGTTTTTGCCTCTAAATCAGCGCCGTTTAAATTCCGATAACTTTATTTCGTGTCGGGATGGAGGAGGGAGATCCGACGTTTTCCTCTCGTTAAACGCGACGCGCAATTGACGCGATCAGCGTCCCCGATTCAATTGACGATCTTAACGTGGCGAATTGGATTTCTAGGATTTCGCTTCTTTATTCTTCTTTTCTCGGTCCTTTCCGGTCTATACTGTGCAGATGCTGTGCGAGCATCTTCAATAAATTATAACTGGGAATAGCATAAGGCTGTGGACTTTGGGGGCGCGGCGGGGCAAGGCGCGTAGCCTTTTAGCGACTGGCGCGAGCAACCCCTTTCTTGTAATTCGACGAAATAAACGCCGAACGTTAGGCCAAAAGCAATAAAATAAATCAAGCAGCCCGTTCGGGAAGGAAAACATTACCGCTCGGAGCGTCGTAGTAGCAAATGAGGGTCCTTCGGCTATCTAAAGGCTCTTCGAGGCCGCGCGCGCGTTTTACTGTCGCAACGTTGTCCACGTATGACCGCGTTTATCTTTCCGCCAGAATAGAGCCGAACGAATAACGTCAACCTGTTTCAGCTGCGCGAGAGCGGCTAACCAGCGCTATAACGCGCAATCAAATTCACTTAGTTTGCCGCGAGATATTTCGAATGCGGCTACATCACATCACGTTACGTCTCTCTAACACGAACAATGTGTCACATTTCTTCAAGACTTGGAGTACAGCTTGGCGTCAGAGAGAGAGACAAGTTTCTATTCGCGGTCAAATATAGCGCACATAATTTCGTTATTAAATATCATGCGCTGTGCATTCGTAATAAAAGTAGAATGGAGAGCTGATAAAACTCTTTCAGAATGTATTGTCAAGCTGTTGACTCTGTTAACGTGAATATGTCGGAGTAATTAGAGATACACCGTTAGCTGCAATTACCGTCGTCTTACGGCGCGATAAATTTCCTTTTGAAAGCATACGCGGACAACGTTGCGACAGTCTAAAGTCTATGAAACGTTTCAATGTTAGCCAAGAGTGACTTTCTTTCCCGAGAGAGAGATAGTGAGATTGAGACGTTGCGCATAAATCCCATACCCGTTACTCTCGTGTACCGTTCAATGGCTACTTTGTTGTAGGCCCGATGATAAACGATCCCGCATAGCACTATATAACACCGTGCAGCAGTTAACGTGTCACCGAGCATGTGCTCAGGTGATTATTAACGATCGTAAAATATTGATTGATTTTGCCGCCTAATTTTAACGACTACCATCAATTATATCGTCCACCGGATGCCGACCATACAAGAAGCCACAGTCTTGATGATACCTTCGACATTTTTACTCTGCATTATTCGAATCTTTTTTTTTTTTATTAAGAGCAGCAATAAAATTACTTCTCTCTGATATTGAAATATGTCGACTGCAAGTTCTTTTTGAAAATCGCATTTCTCATCCAGAAATTGTAGTCGATCCAGAATTTGTAGTCGATGCAACCAATATCAGAGAGAAGAAATAATTTCATTACTCTACTCTTAATTAAAAAAAAAGACTAGAAGTATGCAGTAAAAAATGAATTTGATAAATGTCGCAAAAATTACTCAAGGCTATGGTGACTTGTGTCTCTGCATTACTCAGAAGCATTCAATTGGAAATTCGCTGAAAGCGCTCGGCCCATAAATCAAATGCATCGAATTAAAAGCGTCCTCGTTTCATCTCATCGAGCCATTACCCTTTCGAAGAGCATACTCCTGTTTTAGTCGCGAGGATTCAGACCGCGATAAGGATCAACGTTAACGGAAGGAATCGAAAGGCCACTTGCTCCACGAACGGAACGTTAGGTACGGGGGAGAGATCGTGAATCGGGGTATCTTCGGTAGGATTTAAGGATGGGAAGCACGATGCTGACTGTGGGGTTGGCTGGAAGAGTTCGAAAGATACGACATCGGCACCGTCGGCGGAGGGTCGAGTTTCAAGGGGATAAATACGGCCGCCGACGAAGAGAAACACAAACAGTAATTACGAATATCTCGGCACGGGATCGAAAAGACATCGCGAATCTTTAACTGCTTTCAGCCACCCGACTTCTCGATGGAAACGGGGACGATCTTCCTCCTTGCTGCTGCCTCTCCCTCACCCTTTCTTTCGCGTTCTTCGTTCAGTCCTCGTCGTAACATCCGTTCCTCTCTTCGTTGATCCTCATTGGCCCCACCGGGTTTTCCGTCTGTTAGGTATCAGAAGTAACTTCGAACCCCTTTCGGTCGTACTTTCGGATTAACCCTCTCCCTTTTCCTCACCTCATTTCGTGTCGAAAACTTATTAGTAATTACGGCGGATATCTGCTCACGGGATTCGGAAGGTGGGAGGGAGGAAGAGAGAGGGCTCTTCTTTACAGCCCCTGCGCTTCTCTCCCTTTATTTTTCTTCTATCCGCTTCGCCGCCGCCCATCTTTCGCCGCAGCTTTCGTCGCATTCGTTCCTCTCGCTTCTGACTTCCTTCAATTCTTTGTCTCTCGCGCTTCAATAACTTCTGGCAAACACTGTCAAGAAAAGTCCGACTCATCAAGTCTGTTGCATCGGCCGCAATCCCGAGAGAGACGGTTATAAAGCTCGGAACTGTGTAAAGTTTCGATGGAAGTCGCATGACTTACTTTCGTCATTTTGTTGCGAGATACATTCACTTGACAAACATATTGTGTTCGTTCATTTGGCGCTTCGGTCCTCTCACTAGAACACCCTCAAATTTCTCACGTGGTTTCGTTCAACTGACCACTAACTGTCCCATCCAATTGTCCGGCCGCTCGCTAACGATAATCGTTCCTTTAATTTCGCGGCAACCCCTTCGTATCGAAGACCCTTGTTAGTCAAGAATTCCCTGCTGGTTTCGTTTTCCGTCTTTCTTCTTTCGCCACAATATTCGGGAAGGGTTTAAAGCCTTGCCAACCCTTTTCATTAGTCTCGTTGTAAAAGCCCTGACCGCGCCGATTCTTCCGAACAAGTCATTTTTTATCGAACATTGTCTCTTTTACGTACAATTTTCGAGTAATCCCTTTAAACATTTCCTTTTCACTATTTTCTCACTATTTCTTACTTACACTATTACTTTTCACTATTGTCTCATTTGGATATCCCTTCATTGTCACATAATTGTCGAATTCTGAATTAATTATTTTACAATGTAAATACACACAATTGTTTCATTGTGTCACACGATCACTCAGTTGATATTATATAGCTATCGGATTAGCCGGTACTGTTCACAATATCAGAGAATCAAGGTAACCTGTATCCTGAGTAATTTCGTTGAAACCAAATCCTTGCAATCGGAGCGTCTTCGATCGAAATTGGGGTTTCTCCGACTAACGGTGACTCCAGGAGGAGTCAGACGGGGGGAGGGAGAGAGAGAGAGGGGAGTTAACTTTCCATAAATTCGCGAATGGACCGCCCAGCCATCAAAGCGATCACCCGAGGCTTCCTTACCCTGAGTCCTTGCATACCGGCACCGATATTAAATGACAAAGGCCAAAGGCATACCTCGCCAGCAGGAAGGGTTGGAGGGGTAGCAAATTCTCGCGTACGCTCGGCAACCCCCAAGCATCCACCGCCTGGGAAACCAGGAGGCTCTATACTCGCCGTACCTTGAGTCGTCCCCTCACGACGAGAACTCACCTATATCGGTATTTCGCGGGAAGGATGTTTTAAATACAAGTTCCCCATGTACTTAGAGCACCGGCAAACGCTCTTCGTCGCGTTGAACCGTTGCCCACGAGTCCCCTACGCGAAGGGTAAGGGTGGAGATTTAAAGATGCCGATGGCTTTTGACGTTGAGGCACAATTTCGCGTGTCTTAAAACCTCCGGGTACTTATTTTCGCCCCGCTTTGTTCAGAATGCTTTGAAGAGAAATTAATTTTCGAGTGTGATTAAAAGATAAAAATTCCTTCATGTAAAAGAGATGAAAATCTGTCGCGTTCGAGGAAAGCGTTTTGCTCAGTTTTAAAAAGCATCGAATGGGAGCATTCAGTAACGACGTCGAGGAATACGAGGGTCGCTTCATGGGGCTTGAACACCAACGCGCGCGCGAATACACGTATCGGTTTTCGACGATTTGATGAGAAAGCCAAGAATATTGGATTCCCTAGTGACGAGGGCCTCTCCTCTCAGTATGGTAATTCTTTGAGTATATGTTCGACTATCGCCGCGCCCATAAAGGCGCATCAATCGACCGAGCATTCCCTGCGCTCGGCTGCCTTCGAAAAGGAAGAAACGCGCGGGAGATCGCGCGAGAACGGGAAATGCTCCATTTCCCACAGCGATAAAGCACACAAAGCTCAGTGAATATTTTTATACGCTTCCGGTGGGCAATAGCGGCTCGCATTGATCGTTCATCTGCAATTGCGCGCTACTCCGGACAGAAAGTCGATAAATTGTGCGATCGTAAGGGAAAATTGAGAAAATAATCGCTGATATAGGAGTCGCGTGATAACGTTACTTCGTGAAAAGGACCAATTGCGACGTCTGAACGCGTCGCGTGTACTACCATTCACGATTGACGTGACCAGATTTAAGCAGAACAACTCCATTGTGCGTCGAGTAGGCCGCTGTTTGCGTAGGACCGTGCGAGTATGAGGCCGTAAAAAAATTAAGACGGACTTATCAGTTTCGGGAACAGCACCTGGCGGAACCTGACGCCCGGGGAGAGAGTGCTGATTACAGGTGGCGACAATAGAAACATTGTCTCCACCTGGTGTGTATCAGCCAGCAGTCGGCCGATCCGGCCGTCTTATCCTTCCTTCGACGGTGCAAACGCAACTCTGTAAACGGTGCAGCGAGGCGCGCGGACAGTGCCGCAATAAAGTCAGAAAATAACAGGGAGCGGGGTGAGAATCGTCGAAAGAAGGCGCGAGTTTTACGAGCTCGGCACACATTGTACGCGCGCGGGGTCAAATCTTACTCCCTCGTTCTCTTTCTCCCTTTCTCTCGCTTTTTCTCTCTCTCTCTTTCTCTCTCTCTCTCTCTCTCTCTCTCTCTCTCTCTCTCTCTCTCTCTCTCTCTCTTCTTCTTCTTCTTCTTCTTCTCTCTCCCTCTGAGTGAGAGGCAAACAAAATTTTACGATACGTCCCGTGTCACTGCGCGAGCCAGTAAATCGGCATTTATTTAGGCGCTCATTGTTGCACCGACGCCTTTATACCTGTCGTGAGACGTGATAAGAATAGGGCGGCGGCAAGTACCGGTCTGAATCGAGTGCAGACGGTTTGATTATTTTCCGTGGAACAGTTTCCGCTCCGAAGTGTACACAGAGCATGGTGCATCTCGAGCATATATTTGACCGAGTCACTATAAACTTAGAATCGCCGTCCAAAGTTACCTTTCCTGCACGTCTTGGCCGGGTGTTTGTCCTTCTTGTAAATCTCGGCCGCTATATGACACTCCTCCCCCTGAAATCTATCGCTCGCCATTTAAATTCAATCGCTCGCTACATCCGGGAAAAGAAACAAAAAGGAACATTGCCGAGGAAAAACACGTTCGATTAGTTGCGATAAAATCAATTAGTACCTGCAACAAGTTGAAACGCGTGCACTGTATCGAATCGCTGCCGGACGTTCTTCCTCAGCGCACCCTTTCACCCGCTTTTTCTTTGTTTTTTTAAAACACGGCAGGCGACAATCGAATTATCCTGAGCGCGAGTAAAGGGACGGTGCAATAAAAACGACCTACACGTATCTACATACGCGTACGCGGCGGAAGGCGGAGAATCGTTCGGCACGAGAGAGAGAAGAACGCTCGGCCCCATCCCTTCATGGGCTATTGATTCCCAATTTCACCGATAATGGCCGGGGCGCGCCTCTTTTTCTCTCTCCTTTCTTCTTTTTTTTTTTTTTTTTTTTTACGCCGATACACTTGTTGAACGCCGAACGCGTGTTGGGGTTTGAGGGGGACAGAGGGGGTGGATTTTGCGTGCCCGGCGGGACCTAACGCGCTTTTTTCCCTTTTCTCCCCGTTTTTTTTCTCGCTCCCGTTTTACTCTTTCGTTCTCTCCGCGTCGCAGGGAGAATATGGTTTTTCGCCCCACATTCGCATAGGAAACCGTCGACAACTGCGGAGGGGCTGATTTTATGGCGTGTTTGGGGCAAAGCGGACATAAACGTGGCGGGTACGCGAATTGAACCGCGCGACAGGGGTGAGCCACAACCTGTAAAGGACACCGTCGATCTTTTTCTCGTGTCGTGCTAACCGATATCGCGTCCGTGCTGCTCGGAAAATCGAAGTGGTTTCTCACCATACCGTCTCACACTGCGGAACAAATTTTTACTCATCATTTCTTCCGAGAGACAGTCGCGTCGAAGCGCGTATGAAGAAATACATATCAATGATTTTGAAAATACTTGCTCTCTCGATAACGCGACTGTCTTGGCGAGCCAAGTATATCGATTTCTATGCGTAAATCACGAGATACCGCAGAATCACAATTAAGGGGACGTGCGTCATCCGCGAGTTGGAACTTTCCTCAGCGTAAACTCGAAGACGGACGCACATAAGACGCATATACACACGCACGCAGTCCGAGTATGACAACATAAATATCATAGATGCACGTCCGTAGCGTGCGGTACGACTTGTCAGTTATTACTTTCCTTCGAGTTTCCCACAGAAGTCACGATCTGTGGTCGCGGATCATAACCTGGTCCGCGATACAAATACTGTCGCGCTTACAATGAGAAAGAGAGAGAGAGAGAGGAAAAAGAGAGAAAGAGAGAAAGAGAGAGAGAGAGAGAGAGAGAGAGTACCGTGTACGTGTACATAAATTAATGGTGGGAAACACTCGACGTATGTACACGCACACGCGTGCACACGCGTCGCGTGTCTCCCGTGCAACCGTGGAGCCTGCATCGGCATAGACCTGTTTACGCCACCGTGCAGCCCGATGCGGTGGCATGTGGTACGCGCATCGTTCTTTCCTTCCATGACCGTATGTGGTTTGGCTATGGCCGTTACGGTTCAGGCGTTCTCCAATAACGCGTACGTTCTGCAAGTACGCGCGCGTGGTATGTCCGCAAGAATGCGCGCGTTACAGCCGCTCCGTGATCATTAGTCAATGTTAATGAAGGGCCCCGTTGATGTTAATGAAGGGCGAATTTTGTTCCGCGAATATGGGGATTTCCTCTTCTTTCTTCTTTTTTTTTCTTCTTTTTTTGTTTCAACCGTTGAGCGCGCGTTGAGAGAGGAAAGTTGATCGATCGATTTAAGTGGAGCGAGATGGAGATGTGATCGACTCTACGTGAAACATCGAACGCGGTAAGCATTTGGTCGAAACAAAGTAAAGTTCAGTCGATTTTCTTAGTCATTTTCCCTGACTTTTGTCAAGAGTATTGTTATTCCTCGCGGCCGCGAAAGCTCCGCTCGCGAAACACTCGCGAAGGATCGAAACGAATCTTGTCCTCACATCCGGCCCGTTCGAACGATACGGAACGAGTTTTCTCTTCCTCCACCGATCCGTCACACCGCCCCCGTAAAAGACGGCCACAATGGCGTGCATGGCGATAAATTACAACGTTATGGTTTCTCTTGACATTTCTATGTAGCTGGGTAACCCGACCTGGCCTCACCTCGAAGTCCTTACTTCGTACGCATCGTGTAGACACCTTCCTACGAGAGCGCGTAGAAGTATATGAGAGAGAGAGAGAGAGAGAAAGAGAGAGACAGCATCGGCATCAGTCTACTCGGTACTCAGCCAGTACTTATCTTTGCTCCCGAGGACGAAGTGGAGCCAACAATGCGAACTACGCGCACGCAACTGTCCCTCCGCATCCGCTCTCATCGAATGTCTCCGTCTTTCCTTGCGGGTGTCGTACGGGTTGACACGAGTAGTAAGGATGACGGAGCGTACCGAGAGAGAGAGAAGGGAACAAGTACGCGGGCGAGCGAGCGAACGAGCGGGGCAGAATCTTTACAAAAGTGCGTGCGCGGGGAGAAAGAGGAAGAAAAGAGTAGGAGGATCACAGGAGGAACTGTCGGCGGCGCCTGACAATACCCGGAGAGAGAAAGATACCTCTACGTAGCTCGCATATTAATAATTACTGTTATTCCGTAATGACCGATGTGGGGCATGGGAAGACTCGATAATCCTATGCATTAGTCGCCTCCGATGCGCTCATTATGCCGCGGGTGCTGCCCGCTCCGTCTTTATTTATGGAATTAAAGCAGCGGGAGATGTATCTCTCTCTCCTCCTCCCCCCCCTCCTCCTTCTCTTTTCTCCCCGCGTGCGCGCGCGCGCGCGCGTTTTCTACATTTTAACGGTGCCCCCTACGCGGATGCACGCACTTCCGGCGACGGTGAGAAAGCGCACTGCGATCGCGCCGTCGCGTCTCCTGCCTTGATAGACAATCCCGCGAATGTCGCTGCCTAAATTACAAGCTTTAATCCAACGGCGAAGGGACCGACTGAGGAGAGACAGAAGCAGAGCGGGATGGGAGCAGATTCGTCACAATTACCGCGGTCGTTGATATAGAGAACTAGAGTAATAGTAGGAAACGATGACGAGAAACTCTTTAATATTAAGGGGTATTAACTCGGGCTTTTGCTTTGTCACAACGGCACAAGGTATTTATTGGGTAGGAAGGGGACGATCTCTTCTTATGGAGCTAGAGAGCGGCGGTGAAAGAGCCCGGTATGTGATCGCTACGTATCCGGCACGGTGAACGTTTTGAGGAAGCATGTCCCACAAGTGTATTGACGTAGAACATACTTATTAGCTATTTTCCTCAGGGCAAAGGGGCGTTGCGTAATTAAGTCGATTGCCGTGAAGTCACTCCAGTCATCGTGCGAAATTAGCACGCGAGTTACCACGAAAAATTCAGTGGCATTTGTCGGTTCGGTTTAGCGATCTGTCCGCGTATTAACGTAGAAAACGGCTGGGAAGAGCCCGATAGGATGAAGGGTCGATGTGACCCGATCCCTCGATCGATCAACAGAAATCCCTTGACCTTGCCTGCGGACTTAAACCTCGTCTGGCTCCTGCGGGGATTAACTTCTTGCCGCGGCTTCTTCTGCCGGCTGATCTAGCCAATTTGTTCGTCGGTTTCGGCCGTATTAACATCGTATCGCTGCCGTGAGACCGAATTGTAAAAGTTATCATGCAACGTCTTTCTTTTATAAATTTATCTATGCGGTATATCGCAAAATTCGTGTGTTTCACGATATATAATAGCATTACTCCGACGTGAAAAATAATTTTTAAAAAATTGAACCTTATTAATCTTTTTTTGATCAACTATTGAAAAGCTATAAATCTACTTCGCAAATCAAATGAGCGAGCCACGCTTGACGAAAAGAAATACAATTTTCGTAAGATACTACAATGCTTTCGCTATATCTGTTTTCTTCCTTGATCGAGATTACCGTCTTGTTGAGTCATACAAGTGTCGACGGTTTTGGCACGTCGAGCTTTTGGCACTTTACAGAGACGGGAACGAATCAGCAGGCGGCGTGCAAAATGAGACGCGGCGCGTAAATCCCAACTGAACGCATCAGTAGCGATCATTTTTCCAACACGTTCATACATGTGGTGTTCATATTTATATATGTGAGGAGCCACGCGGGTGTATATTTTAAGAGAAAATTCAAGAAGAACAGCCATTGAGTGTTCCTTAAATACTGAATCGATATTATCACAAATGAATAATTAAAAAAGAAATATCGCCGAATTACTAAGAAATTCATCAGAAATTCACACAGATCGAGTGACACGCGAGAGAGAAAATGTCCATTGCGTCGTATATTCTCTGTGGTTATATCTTCTTCGGTAGATCTTCCGTTGCGAAGAATATGAACAAAGAACGATGTGACAATGCATTATTTAGCGAGATTAGTCCTAGTTGTTTCCTTCTGCTCGTCTCTAGGCGTCTAATCGCCTGCCTTTTTCACGAACTTATCTTCTGTGGCACATCGCGCCTGATTATTCGATGCGCGGACGAACCGAACCTTGAAATAATAAGCGTCTTTCCTGATTCCGGGTTGTGTCGCCGTGTTCACACGTGCACAAGCGACAACCGATGTGTGAACGCATTACGCTCGCCGAACGTGGCCAACGGCGTAGCAGCCTTTTTTATTTATATCCGACTTAATAACCGGCGGCGCGATATCCGTGATTAATTATAAGTCTCACGCCGAAACCGGATGTAATAAGGAGTAACACAATCGTGAATAAAGCTCTAATATTAATTACAAGTAATTGCCAATACTAATTCCGTAAAGTAAAAGATGGGGGCAATGGTTATTTGTAAGCTCGCTTGAGGATAGTTGTCCAACTTTCTATTCATATAATTCGCTCTCCTCGCGCGTCATTGTGTCACTTTTACTCGCAATTTGATGTTTATCGCGTGAAAATTTAGACTATTGTTTAGACGCTAAGTAGCAACGTCAACTATGGAGGGAAGAGCTAGAAGTTATTGGAAGTAATAATTAGGAAACGCTCATTAGCAAGTCCAAGCCTTTTCCAGGCTTTATTAATAATGTATTTCGATGTCGAGTTACTCTTAATGAATTACGCAGCGAAGTGGAGAACAGCATCGCTACCTGCGCCAGTGGGTGATGCTTTTTCTAAGACTAGCAGGCCGTGGAATAAGTAAGTAATGACCGCGATGGCTGCTATATGAGAATTAAGGGGGCGATGTAGCGGGTAGCGTCGGCGGTTTCCTTGAACGATGATAATCAGCGATTTCGTGACAGACACGGGGCCGTGGCCACGCTAACGAGCAATCGCAGGCCGACGCTCGCTCGGGCGACACTTCTAGGCGTGTGGATATGCCTTTAAGGACTCTATCTCCCTTCTTTCCCTCCTCCCCCTTCGTGCACGCCGCTCGGCTAGAATTACTTTGGTCTCGTCGCGCACCGCGCGCGTCGTGCATTGCGCAGAAATTATATCGCGTACATTACCGAGTGCCGCGCTAAATTACAGCGCACTTAATCAGTTAAGAGCAAATATATTCGCTATTTCGAATAAACGAAAAAGAAAGAAAAGAGTCAAGGTTTTCTCGCAAAATCGTCGCGAGGCGTATCTCTCACATTTCTTGTATACATTCGCCATATTCTTTCTGAGATATTCCGAAACGACGTACCTTATGGGCGATACCGACATTTCCCAAGTATCATCCGTTCGATAAGATCGTTACAACATAACTACATTATTTGACGGAACTCCTCATGGTAAATCTCACGCATCGGCCAACTGGAATCCGTCGGGACGCCGGGGATTTCACGGACTTTCGGGATTAAAATCCGCGGCATATTAACCGGCGTTCGAATCGCCGGGCGTTTTATTAGCGTGTGTCGTAAAGAGAGGTGCCCTTAAAAACTGGCATCATGGTTTCTCGAAATATCCATACGTATCCCATATTACCCGTAATCGCGCAGGAACTTCCTCTGCGTACAGCCGCTTTACGACTTTCGACGGATAAGCGCTCATTCCGGGCGGTCAGTAATCAGCAAACAACGCGCATAACCATACAAATTAAAATCTTATGCACTTAAACCTATCGGCAATGACAGTCGCGTGTACGTTTCACCTCTTTAATACGCCCGCCGTTGCACACGCGCACAAAGAGGCGCCCGCGCGTTCACGCGTTTAAAGAAGCGCGTTCGCATCCGCTCCGAAAAGCCACGCGTTCTAACGCGCGTGTACGTACATATACCGTGCGCGCCATGCACGCGCTTTCTCTCTCTGTCTCTCTCTCTCTCTCTCTTTCTCTCTCTCTCTCTCTCTCTCTCTTGCGCGCGCGCGCGCATCACACACGAGCGCGGCCGCAGAATTTACGTATCGTCGGCCGTTCGTGAAGACCGCGAGGGAGATAACGATATGACTTCGCCTCGGTATTCATCCATAAATTCACGAGGCCAGGGACCACGCGGGATAACGTTCCGCCGATGGCAGTGTCGTTGCAGCCGGCAGAAGAAAAGGGATTAATGGCCGCCGAAGAGTAGAGAGAAAAGAAGGAAGAAAAAGAGGAACGGCGCGGAGGGAAAGAAAGAGAGAGAAGGCACAGAGGCGAGGAAGGGAAGTTGGGTCGCTGAGGGGACGCCACGGCTGATACGGACGATCGCTCGCTTCGTGCGCGAGCGGACTGATCACTCCGCCGTCGCACTTATAATTATTATTCGTATTTTAATGGCCGTGGAAAAAAAAGGCTTCGACGCCTTTGAAGCCAACGAACGAGACGACTGCTCCTCTCGAAAGCCGTTCTCTGCCGACTTACCCTCGGCTTACTCTCGCATGCGCAGAACGAGGGGGAGAGAGAGTGAGAGAGAGAGAGAGAGAGAGAAAGAAAGTGAGCACAAACCCCTGTGCTTTTAAAAATATTGGGGATTTCAGATATCAAATGCCGCGTACCGCTATGCCCTTGAATCAGCCGAAGAAGAGGGACGTGTGTTCTTTCGCCCCTTTCCTTCCCGCTGCCTCGTGAAGTGCCTCCGGCACAGCCATTCAATCAGGGCCCGAAGATAAGTCGCGGCTTTCGTTTTTAAATCTCTCCTGCCGCGCGGCAAACGGACTGGTCGATATTGATATGCGGCCGTTTTCATTGTCTGAGTTTCCTCAGTCGTTTTCCGCGACGACAGTGTCGCGGCAGAGTTCGTCTGGTAAAGTTTTGCTCGGGCCTTTTCTTGCTGATCACACCTGACATTTCAGCAGGGACGATCGATTAAGTAATCGTTCAATGTAGTCTCCAATAGTAGTCGTAATATTTTAACAACATGTTTTTCTGACAAGCAAATCCGGGTTCTCTTAATAATCCGCGATGACTCGATCAGCATGTATTGAGAGACTGTGAATGTGCGCGCGCGTTTGAATATAATCCCTGAAAAAAGTTTCCGCGAATATTCG
Source organism: Odontomachus brunneus (assembly GCF_010583005.1). Classification (NCBI taxonomy): domain Eukaryota; kingdom Metazoa; phylum Arthropoda; class Insecta; order Hymenoptera; family Formicidae; genus Odontomachus; species Odontomachus brunneus. The sequence goes on along the minus strand of NW_022639572.1, from coordinate 634,819 downwards.
GCTGAGTTAAGATTGATGGGATAGATCTGTAATTTGCGAAGAAAGCGGCTGGCGATAATGCGAAATTCTCTGTGAAGAAAGAAGGCCGAGGATAAAGCGAGAGGAGCAGAGAATGAGACATCAATCAATTTGTGCAACCCTTCGGCCGATTAAACCGAATCAGCGAGTCGAAGACATTCGGTTCTCAGCGTCCCTTTACTCCCGTTGTCCTAACGTTAATATAAATTAATAGATAAATATACAATTAGAAGTAATCTATATTAATTAAGAAAAGGTCTTGTGCCTTCGTGGTGGCTCGACTCTTGGCTCCTTTGTGGCTGCATCGTGAATATCCGGCGATTCATTCATTAACCCTCACCTTCGACCTCGAGTCTCGGAGCCGCGGAGGCTCCAATCATACCTCGAACAATAACTGAACGGGAAATATCCCCTAATGTGTTCTCGTTGTCTCGGTCTCTCGCTCGTCTCGCTGTTTGCAAGAGGGAGAGAGAGAATTGCGAGTATATGCTTCGGTCTCTTCTTCGTACGTACGACGTGTCTAATAATACACGTGTGCCGCGCGCGCGCGCACAACAGCGCAAGTCAATTTCTCTCTCTCTCTCTCTCTCTCTCTCTCTCTCTCTCTCTCTCTCTCTCTC
>NW_022639572.1:615374-633718 GCF_010583005.1 Odontomachus brunneus | reverse complement strand
CTCTCTCTCTCTCTCTCTCTCTCTCTCTCTCTCTCTCTCTCTCTCTCTCTCTCCCTCTCTCTCGCAAAAATTGCTCGGTATCAGCTCTAGGAGGGCGCGAGGAAAAATTGCGAGCGATAATTCCAATACGTTACATCGCCCGGGGATAGTTAGAATGTCCATCAAATCGGTAGTACGATACAATTTATCATCACTTATTACCACCATCGCCGTGCCAGCAATACATCACAACGACTCGGCGACGTTCGTCGCTGAGTCAGCAATAAATTTCTCGTCTCGAGCACGAGAGCGCCCGCGCACGTTATCGCGAGGCAATTGCAAGATTTGCGCGGCTGGATTCGTCTCGGGCGTAGAATCCGTAAATCAGTGCCGACCTACGCGGTCCATCCTCTGGTGGAGCCTCGCCTCGAGGAGATTGCTTTACAAAAATTATCTTCTTTCCTTCATTCCGTGGATGGCGCAATCGTAAAACGAGACAAAAGCGAAGGGTAGTCGCCTGACACTCGTTCGTAATCCTAAGATTTAGACGTACCCTCCCGCTACAGGATAGCTATAAACAAAAACAAGGGGTCGTTGCTCAGGGAGAGAATAGGTTACGTTAGTGGTGGGAGGAACGCGAGGGGGGCTCGTTATTAATACAAAGGGGCGATGGTACCCAAATCCCAATCTGAAATACGACGGAAATAATCCGAGGTTGAAATAAAACGAGGACCGCGGACCACGTTAAGGTTAAGCTCGCTCAGCGCGGTCGGATGTACTCGTTCGTTTTAACGCAGTTCCGCCGAGAACAGAAACACCACGAAAGGCGGGAATCTCTCGGTGTCTCTCGGAAAAAGGCAAAAAATTATATGCCTTGGATAAAGTAAGCAAAGTAATTAGTCGAGGAGGTAGCCCGCGACACGGACCACACCTGTGCGCGAAATCGGCTTGGTGTCGGATGTAATTCGTGGCTCGGGGATAAGAGGGATAAAGGCCCGGTGTGCTTGGGCCCTATGAGGAATAAAGACGCGTGTGCGTCTGCTTTCACGCAAATATTAATCGATTCCTGCATACATCCCCGCGTTACATCAGCGGCGACAATCGTCATCCCATCGCGGAAGCGATTAGTTCGCGCAACCTGTCTTAACCTGTGAAGTTCGCGGAAATTCAAAACCTCTCTGAAATATTGAACATATGACTGAATCTGCAACTTCAATTAATCTTGCCGAATGTGAAACGCGGAAAATCGACACGATTCGCCTTCGACCGTGCGATGAGACGACCAGACGTTTCGATTATTGGCGCGCCGTTGATCGAGGTATATCGTGACCATTAAAAACGCAGACTACAAGGGGGTCCGTCTTTTTTAAAGGCGCCTATGCGCGCCGAGAGCGCGGAGGATCGTCTGATGTAGCACCGACATTAAAAGCCGCAATGCCCGAGACGGGAGACTGAAATACGAGCCACGTGAGAATATCATTAGCAAATTGCTTAATTTACGGACCACCGCTGACGGTATTCGTGTGGATGCATTTGTCTCCTCTCCGACGGCCATGACTTCATAATTACTACCTCTCCTTCTGCCTTCGACTCCTCGCGATTTCCGAAATTGCAGATGTATCGCGACACGCCATCTTGCAATCGCGATCGTCGACGAACCATCGAGATTGCCAGCTGACGTGTGTATGTACTGTACGGTGAGTTGCAAAACGGTTCGGACGCAATGAAGTTGGGAGCTCACCAGAAACTGTCAAAAGTCATTTTTATATACAATAATAATAAATAACAGTAACACTAATAATAATATAATTACTAGGCAAGAGCTCGTCAGTGATGTGTCTCGATTTGTTTGGTCAGCCAATTTGGTGGCCCGCAACTTGTTTGAATCGTTTTGCAACTCACACTATACGAAGGACAGCGCTGTCGATACGCGTCGGTGCGACGATACTTCCTTCCTTGTTGTGGAAAAAATTGCGCATGTAATGCACATATGCAAGCTAATAAGTCGCGAGTAATGCGCGTTGACGCGATACCAATGAAGGTGAGTGTATTACGGTACCGATTAATATTAATGAAGTCGTTATTTCTGATTATATGTTGCAATTAATATTAATAAGTGAAAGCTCCTCCGGCTTGTACCTATTTATCTAGATTAACTGATGAGCGAATATAGAATAGACACATTTATAAATCTTACCTTGATTAACCTTTTACGTCGCGCAGATACGATCGAAGGGCTAATGTGCGAATCGTACACTGCTACGTTGAATTAATATAGAAAAGTCCAGACCTACTCTCCGTACACATGTACAGCGCACTGTGTCGCTATTAAACGCCCCCGCGCGATGTGTGCGTGTCGTGTGTGTCTGTGTGTGTGGGTGTACACGTTGTTAATTTTAATATCATCCGCAATCACGCCCCACAGGAATAAACAGTCTCTACGTTGCAGGAGAGCACAAGATAAGAATCCTTTATACGACCGTCTGTGCACGTAGACTCACGTCTCACACCGAAGAAACGAGACTTGATTGCCCGAGAATCGCAGTCTGAAACACGTAGGTCACGCGCATTCTTAACGCTTTGTAAAAGTATTAACAATGCCTCGCGACGTCTCGGCGAAATTAAAGAACGACGAGAGCGCCGTCGTAATTCTTCATCAGAGCGTCTCGCGCTAATAATAATTCGGATAAAGTCCTCTCTCTCACGCACACATCTCTCAGACACACAATGTAACCATGCGGCAGAGAGAAAGAAAACGATCCCCGTCGATTCCAACCCCCGCGAGACCGCGCTCCGTTCCGTTCTGCCCCTCCGCGGCCCCCCTCTCGCTCGTATATAATCTCGGACGTTAAGTGGGGACCTCCACGACGCCGTGGGCCCATCGCGTTTTATCACCGTGCTCATACCGTTTCAATACGCCATCAATAATAAGTCCCCTTTTGATACTCACCGGACGCGCGTGCAGCGCGTTACGTTTACAGCCCGGCCGCGTATCGCCCTTCGCGTCCGCGAAGAATGGAGCCGGATACGTTGGTCTTTTTACAGACCGGAGCCGACATTGTTGCTCTCGCCGGTGAAAGATGGCGGCAATTAAAGCCGCGGCAAAATTTTCTTCGAATCGCGGTTCGAACGTGGAGCCCGCGCCGCGCGCGCGATCGCTCTCTTCTCTCTTCTCTCTCTCTCTCTCTCTCTCTCCTCTCTTCTCTCTCGACATACGACGGCGAGTCGTCGTTCTGCTCGCCTTTTTGTTATTGTTACCGCGCTTTGGGTGCCGGAGCGTTTCGCGGCGACATTTATTCACGTCACGGTGGAGCAATGCCAACGGTCAGTAGAGGAGAAACATTGTAGATAAAATTAATGCAGCTTGTTCGAAATAACCGTGGGGCGGAGCGATCTGATTTTATTGGGAAGTAATACGGCCGCTTCGCGACAAGGAATCTTGGCAACGCGAACTTGCTACCGAAACGCGTGATTAACTGGATGCAAGTGCAATTCTCGTGCAATTATTCGTAGGTCGAGTGACTTACACTGTAGACAGAAACCTCTCCGGGGGCTTCTCCGAGGGCCTTTTATTTTTACGAAATGGGTCGCCGTTGAGAGGACACTCAATAACACTTAACAATCCATTACTAACGCGGCTTGATGCGGGGCGTCAGGTGCACGCAAAGTAATATATTTTTCGAACGTTTATGACGGAATAAACGTGACGGGAATTAGCTAATATTCAACGGCGTCGCGCTAATACTAAAATAAGGAGCATTTCGTGCCGATCGGCGTGTCGCGCGTGGATTACTTTCAATTGCTTGCGCGCGCGAAGCAACGTGAAGATTTAAACAAACGCGCTCTCCTCCGGCCGCGCGCACAGCATCAGGAAGCGTCAACCGAGCGTGGTGGCTCTCCCCTTTTTGTGAGCGCAAGCTTGTTAATGCGATATAATTAGCGTAATTGCTCCACTGACATTCGCTAAGAACGTTCACATAAACGTAGTTTCTCCTATCGAGCCCTACCGGCTCCTATTAGCAAACGCGTGAAGTGTGCCTCACTCGACGCGTTTCAATTATTTTAGAGAACAATCACGATTGAATCGCTTTTACCACGTGCGTGGCGTAATTAATTTCAACTAGAGAACAGCGCGAGGCGCGTTTGAATAATAATGGTCGCATCTGAATCTGATTCTCTCTCCTTCTCTTTTTTTCCCCTCTCTCTTCCTCTCTCTCCCTTTTCTTATCTCACGTTATTTTTTTATCTCTTGTTATTAATTGGTTTCCAACATCGCGCTGACGCGATGTGAGCCGAAGGTGCTATATCAGTTTGAATAATAGATTCCATCGCGAAGCTCACGGCATGTAAAAACCGTGCGCGAACGAATACGATTTTATTGTCGAGAAATATAATCGACTATCTCACCGTGCAATTAGCAAGAGGAAAAATCAACCGCATTAAGAATGCAGCCGAGGGAGCGCTTCGCCTGCGTACCTTCCATTGTAATTTAGCTTCAGTAGTAACGCTACGTTACTTTCAATTAACTCGATACGTAACAGCAATCATTCGACTTGATCTGAGTCGAATTCTGAAATTTTCCACTAATGTGTTCCGAGCCCATCGTGCCTTCTCGCGGTGCGTTCCATAAATTAGCGGGACCACACGTGGTACAATGAACGTGGGCAAAAAGTGAAATAGCACGATGCCGTGTAGTCATTAATATCTTGGTTGCGTACACGGAAAAGAAACATTTACTTAAATTAATCAAATTTCTAGCGGAGAGTATAAGCAAAACGGAAAATTCTCTTCCGGTTAACCAGAAATCTTGTTAAATTCAATGAAATTCTGAGTTAACTTGGACGAAATAACTTAAACAGGCATTTCCTGATACGTTCATATTTCGCCGGAAATTTGCTTAATCCAGCCAAACTTTTTTGCCCGTGTATGAATAATAAGTGATATTCACATCACGTTTGATTTGCGTCGATACGCAGCTTCCGGTGAGACAATATGCGTGTCAATGCGAACACTCGGGAGACTGATGATGAATGTGTATATCGTGTGCACGTCTCTCCAGTCACTTTGATGCGCGTAGAACGACGTGTGTGCGTGGACGAATCGGCACTCGAAGCGACGATGGCACACTGACGATAGGCAAAGGCGCAATAAACGATCGTGATTTATAGAGCTATAATTAGTAATTAGTAGATAATTATAATATAGTAGCGCAGCCGAATATAAATATGATTTGATACCGGCGGCGGGCGCAGCTGTGCCCTAAACCCGACTTTTTATTGGATACACAAGGTCCTCCGGTGCTAAAGTTTTAGCCGTCTAGAAGCAAAAAGAAATTGACCAAAGCGAAGAACCAGGCCAGCGAATTTACTATTTAACGAATTTCAAAGCTGTGGAAATTAAATCCTCATGATGCGCTCAACACCGGAATTGAATCCAACGTTGTTCGTCTCTTGAGATTTGTGCGAGAAGCACAAGAGTGGATCGAAAGTACTTCTACATTATATCTCAGCAAAGGTGTTATTCGTTACGTGCACGGAGAAAAAGATTGATTGAATTACCTTGACGATGACAGAACTAAGTGCGTTTTGGTTATAGGAAACAGAATTTTTGGTTTTGAGAAATCGAATTTGGTCCATAAGAAGCAGACATTCTGTAACCTTCAACCGAAATGACTTCGACTGCGTCTTCGTCATGCTAATTCGATCTTTTTTCCTCTGTGCATGCCACGCTCGAAAGGGATCGCGGCGTAGAGACATAAGCGAGGACCTAAGTAGCGTCGTTATTGAGTCAACAAGGAACGCGTGCTCGGGCGAATTTATGCGCCGTTTGCGCGGGCAGAATGATCAGTGAAGAAACCGTGAAACGCACATCGGCCGCGTCTTCAATGCGCTCCGATCCGCTGGCTCTCGCACAAATAGCAGCAGGCTAGCACAACGATGCGTCCAATTTCGATGTCCACCGCCGCGTGGAACGGCGCGCGTTTCCGAACGATCGTGTGCCCAGGGAGAGAAAGCAGAGCCACGCCGGAATTGATTTCATCGCTTCGTGGAGCGTGTGTCCCTCTTCGCTCTCTTCCGTCCCTTCCAATCTCTAATGCGCGCTCACCTGTGCTCGCGGGCGTTAACTCCTGCCGGGGCCCGCATCGGGAGCGTCGTGAGCGCCGCGGAGTTCGGTGGCCCCGTAGTGGGGACAAGAAAATCCGCCGGCAGAAAAACTACCGAAGAAAAGACCGGCAGATACGATCTTTTCGTGCTAATAATTATCGCATTAATTATAGCGCGGGGAACGCGCGCGCGCGCTCTCGTCCACGCTATTCACGCGCACACGTACACACTCGCGCGCGTAGAGACCCAGAGGCAGCCTCGCCGCACGGACAACACGGCGAGGAGGCGGCCGCTGTTGAGCATTAGCAGAGGCACATAGGTGAGACTGATTCGCGAGGCAGATCTTCTGATGGCGAGGACACGCGTGAGACGCGTAACGAGCTCGCGCGAACGCCCGCGCCGAGCGCTCCGTCGAACGCTCGCTTCTTCTCCTTATTCTTCTTCTTCTTCTCCTTCGTTGTAGCTAATTGTAACGGCGTAAGACGCGCGTCATTATGATGCCTATCGTTTCTAGAAGCAGGATGTAATTTTGCGAAGGTGTATAACGGCGAATTCTTCGGCGGTCATCGAATTCTACGGAGCGGCAATGTGCTGAATCGCGTGCGTTTTCTTGTTTCCTTTTTCTTCAGTTTCTGCTTTATCTCTTTTTTTCACTTCATTCCGCGGCGGGTCTCGATACTCCTCGCGTCTGGAACGGTCCCAAGACGGCCGGATTGTACGGTTAATCATCGCGATCGAGACTAATTAAGAAGCTAGTACCTCAACATCGGGCGTTGATGCGTGCCTGCAGCTGAATGAAGCCTCTTGCGAGCGAAATCCGCGTCCGAAGCACACGCGCGCACGTTCTCGAGGAGAGAAGGTACCAGACAGATTTTCCGTAACGCCATGACGACACCGTGGGACGTACCGCGGAACGTGTGGGACATGTAACGAGGACGCGCGCATTGGAACTTGTCAGAACGTCACGCGTTGCACATCGGTCACGCGTGCCAGCTAAGAATTCGCATCCAAAGTCAAACGAACGAGGAAAGCGTCGCGAGAAAGAGAAGGAGTGAGAGGGAGAGAGGAGGGAGGGAGAGATAGAGGAGGAGAGAGAGATCAGTGAGAGAACAGTACACGAAGCTCTCGCGGATGCGCCGAAAGCACCCGTGCCAAATTCCGTGCTAAAATCAGAGGTCGTGTCGATCGCGATCGTTTCTGCGTATCCTATATTTTGCAGTCCGCTACACAATTTATGATCTGTATCCCGGTAAACATCGTACTATATCGCTTTCAAGGAGCGTGACTAACGCTCGGATTCTTAAAAAAGATACGTCTCACGTATAGCGACGGGAGACGCTTCGAACTGAACGTTTCATAGGTTTCCCTCAGCAAATTGCATAATTGATTTTCATTTATTTTCGAAATTTCCATTTTCAGTTTATTCCACATTATCTCTTTAATATTTCGTTTTCATATTTCATATTTAATATTTTATTTTAATATTTCATTTTAATATTTCATGTGTGGATAATAATGCGAGTCATCAGGCACTAATGGGTTTTGAGTTAATCCCATTTGTAAAGCCGGATGTCTTTCGTTGCAAATTTCGTTTGAGTGAAATTAAGCACGAGTGGTCGGCACGGTGTAACTTCCAGACATGATCGATCCATTTATCGTATTCGAATGCGATCTTCGCGCGGTCTTTCGACGACCCGCATATTATTTTGGGAGGGAGAATCGTTCGGGAGGCCGCTCGCGTCGTCCGCGTTCCTTTCGCCACGTCACGCCGTAATTAAGCAAATCATTAACGTCATCGCGATCAGAGCGAAGGAGAACGCGAGCGAGTCGCAATCGCCTGCTGGTGCATACCGTTACGCGATGGTTGCGAGGCGATAGGGCCACCTTGACTAATGCGACCGCGGCGAGTTGCACCTTGCAAATTGGCGGGGAGCATGCCTGTGCTGCCGGCCCTCCGCGTGCGAAGAAAAACTTCGTGCCATCGAGCGCGATTTAGAGACGCGCTTTTGCTTTTTGGTATTGTCCACCTTGCGCGCGATACGCGACGTGGTAACGATCCGCGTGTACACCTGTTCTCCTGGACGACAAATTGCCAAATTCGATTAAGTATCATTGGTGAAGATTAAAGTCGGCGAAGAAGGATCAAATAAATTAGCGTCGATTTTTTGTATAGGTAAAAAAGTGAAAAAGATGCGTCGTGTAAATTAGGGAAAGAGAGAGAAAGAGAGAGAGAGAGAGAGAGAGAGAGAGAGAGAGAGAGAGAGAGAGAACGAAGCAAATGAGATTTTAAATGAAAAAAGTGCGATATAACATTGGCTCAATTGCCGTTACAGCGTGACGATATTAACGCGTCTGCTATTACACGTTGCACGGTATCAGCCGACTGCGATTCAATTGCGCTGCATTTAATAAAAATTAAACGTTCAGCTCATCGGGACGTGAATTGTTGTCATTAGTATGTCCCCCCGCGCGTGCTGTCCCACTGCGCGACGAGAAATTTCAATTTTCCGCTCGAGGTAATAGATAATAACGCAAATATTTTTCCGTGTGACGCCAGTTCTCCGCCGGACAAAGGATTCTATATCCTTGCCCCTCTTTTGCCCTTTCACGACCGCTCCACTGCACTTTGGCGACGACACCAACGGGTGCGACGGAGACGGCGATGCAGGTTGAACCTGCAGCAAAGAGAGCCGGTGAAAAAGGGGCGAAACGGAGACGCAGAAACGGAGAGATACGAGAAATGGCGAGTGAGTTCTATGTTGTGAAAGAGAGGAAGGGAGAGAGAGAGGAGAAAGATAGAAAGAGAGCGAGAACGATGAGGGTGGAAGTGGAACAAAGTGCTGATGGCAAAGGGCGGTGCTGGAAACGAACGAACTGAACGAACGCGGCCGCAAGAGCTGGTAGTAGCGTGCTCCTATAAATATGTATAGCCAATATCCGCTTACATTCGGCCATAGCACTCGGCGATATCGTCATGCAGATAGGTGAAGCATGCGGACTACGTGTTAGGGGTAGATGGTGGTTGATAGACCTCTCTCCTCTCTTCGTGTGCACGCGGTGCCGCTGTGTAACCATCGCCAACCAACGGTTCGACTTCGCGCGCGTGATGGTGAATCCTTTGCCGGCGTCATATCGTAGGAAAATATCTAATCTGCATGTGTTTACGTTTGACGTGTCGATAGAGCCGGTGCGCGGCTCTTTCGGCTCTTACCGCGGCGCAAATTAAATTACAGCGGCAATGCAAAAAGGCAACACCTCGACGCCACGAAGATGGCGGCGGCCATGCACTGTGTCTCGCTCTCTTGACGAGCTCGCCGGAATCGAATTCGCGTGATGTGCGTTGAGGACAAATTGCCGGCGAATCGAGTTACGCCCTTGTCAAAACGAGCGAATTGGGTTTTCCCGATTTCAGTATCAACTCGATTACCGATGTTACCGCGTTCGGCTCGTGCAACGTGCGAGTTTTCGCGCGTTACCACGGACAAAAAGGAATCTTAAATCCCTTGTGGAAAACATATGATACAAATTTCAAATGATACAAAATTCTCCACAATATCACTTGATCAAGTCTGGATCGATCATTTCCAAACTCACGAATCTTCAGCGCTCCAACCGTCTTTTCGTCCCGACGTCTCTCGCGCTCCTCAGACATGTAAACTCCAAGCCTCGTGTGCGAGAACTGCATTCGTTACTGCACGCAACGCAGCGCGTAAAAGGAGGCCACCGCTGCTCTAAACGCAGCTTTGGCCGAACCAAAGGCGTCACACCATCGCACATCGCCACTCGTTTCGCTTCTTTCCTCAGTCTCATGAGGGCACCCTCGAGTCTTCACGCGCCCGTCGGTATTTTTCAATTAATTTTTTTGGCCTCGCGCCCATGCCCTGCACTTGGGTCCTTTGGGGCCGCGCGTGCCGCGCTAGATATCGACAGGGTGTTGGTATATAACCGAGGGCTCGCACGCTGGATATCCATCGCGCGGATACCGAGGCGAAGTGGCCGCGGATCAATCAGATGCGGCCTATAATTAACGAGTTACGGCCCCGGCCGCCGCGCGTTTGCATTAAGACGCGGCTTTTTGTCACTCACCTCTCGAGGGACCGGCCCCGGCCGGCGTTCGTAATTACCTCGCGGCGGCAGACGGTCAGTATCCGCCGGCGGCCCGGCGGGGCCCGAGCGAAGGTGAGGCGCGAGCGAGTCGGGCCCGCCGTTTCTTCGCGCGAGCCAGAGACGCGGATTCGCCTTGAGGGCCCACCCTTTCCGTCGCTCGTCTCTTCCACCCTTCTTCGTTGCGCGCCGCCACTTCGATTGGCTATACCGTATGGGTTTTTCTCCGTTGTGTCTTGCCGGTGCCCTTCGGGACGACACTGAGACGGGAATGCTTTCGTGGCGCGGAGGGGACCGCGGGAGAGGGCATAACAACGTCTAGAATCGTAATTAGTAGGCGTGAACGCACGCCTACCAGACACCGCGACTTCTTCGTTCTCCGTTTCGCTATCCATCTGTCTTTCTTCTCCTTTCTGCGGCGTGTCTCCCTTTTCTCCGTGCCGTGGGCCGCGTGTCTCGCGAAAATCGTCCGAGAGTCCGGCTCCGAGAGGCGCGACACTTGGTTGTTTTTAGCCCGCCGACTGAAGCGCCGACGTAAACTCTTTTATAACCTAAGATACGCTTCTTTCAGTGCAACTGAGATTAGCTTCTTTAAATTTCCACTACTAATGTAATAGTGTATATCAACGTGACAATAATCTGGTCTATCATCGATTTATTTCATCAGTGTAGCAAGGTTCATAGTAAATCAATATTTCTCGTTCACACACACTTTGTAATACTCAACAGAATTGATACAAAAAGAAGAGGAGGAATGTACGGTCTTGAGGGCAGCCATTTATTAGTGTCTTCGTTGAAGTTTTAATTCGTGTGTTCACGTTTCTCCGCGTACGGATGTTCTGTGATCTGATAGTATTGTGCTGCGAGCCACGCAATAGCGCAGAATTATTTAGAAAGCAGGCGTATCAGGGAAACTGTTTCGCTAATAAGTCTCGCGTGTTTCTTACGTGGCGTTCGTTTATTCATGACTTTTTTTCTATCGAACTAATAACGATCGTTGCGGTAAAATTATTAGCGAGTGTCTTTGTTTCCGAAATATGAAGTTTCATTTCCATTTTCCTCGGGCCAACCCCACGTATAATTGGGGGGGAACCGAAACATCTTGCAGTCTTGCCACATAAGTCGCCAGTAGATTCGATCGACTTGTTAAGCTGCGCCTTAACGAGCAGACGGCTTTCTGCCAAAGGCAGTTTACAATTGTATCAACAGCTGATCAGATATCGTGATCAATTAATTCGACATTCGATTCGATACGCCAGTGGCAGATGCAACCGATTGTCAGCGCAGATATAGATCGTCTCAGAAGTCGCACGTTATATTTAAGTCGTACACGGTATAAGACGAACGAATATTCCTACGTCACGACATCAATAATGTCGGGTACGAGAAAACCCTCGGCGAAAACGGCGATCGATGAAATTTTGATCAAGAGTCCAAAATCGTCAAAAAACTCACAGAAGCCGCGCCACTTCTGAAACGTCTTGTATATGCACGTGCGCAAGCTGAATGAGCGTATAAATGACTGCGCCGGCGAATTCGCGGCCGGCGAATTGTTCAAGACGAAATAGCAAATCATCCTGGTAAAGAGCAGAGCGAGTGCCACGGCCGAGAGGAAAAAAGCTAACTACAAAATAATGGAGGGGCTGGAGACCGCGTAGAGGAGTTTGAACGGCCAAGGGGGGAAGGAAGCACTTCCGGCGGATACACGTCATTTTTGTCACAATCGCGATGACATCAAGGGCGTTATAAGGAACGGCTTGCGCGAGGGTACGGATCCTTGATCTTTATTACGTATCGATAATGATCTGTAACCGTCGACTGAAGCGCACTGACGGCGACTTGAAGCGGGCGCGCGTTTCAATGTCGAAGGAGGCCTCGCCGCAGGAAGCTGAACCGCAAATCGCCGCGTTATTAGTGGCACTTGTCGAGACATATCTTTCGACTTTCTCATCACAACGAAACGAAGTTTTGCATGCGATATTTCAATGCGGTTAAGAACGCCGAAAATGACGAAAATTTCCGCGGCTTTCACGCGTGCAACGGTTGCAGATGCGTGCGAGCGCGAAACGCATGTCCGTATATAAATCATTCAAGTTCGCGTATAACACAGTAGCTGGTGCAATTGTTATGCTAACCACTCGCCAGTATCTGCTCTTATATAGCCTATGTTTCCTGCTCGACCACCTGTTACCCTCTCGAACCTCGACCCCGCTCTCGTAACATTCTGATCGTTCATCCTGGTTTGGCACGTACGTAACAATCCCTGACGCGGCCGTTTACTGCGTTTTTCATACTTTTTTTTTCTCTGTTTCCGTGCTTGGCTCCTTCGACAGACTACGTGTGCGCGATCCTGAAGACGTCAAACACAGGCGCGCGCGCGCGCGCTAATGCTCGTGCGGTAACTCTCGGCACGTAGTAATTAACGCCGAATTTTGTCCGTGTCAAGCCGCGTTTCTGGTGCCAGATAAGAGGCACTCTTCAAAGTTAAAAGTTGCTTGTAATCGGATAACCATCTCTTGTCACTGATTTGAGATACATAATGAATTTAAGGCGCATTTGTTGGACGGTCGCGCGGGAAGTGTTGAAATATTTACCAGCTATATTTACATCGTTAATCGCACATTTCTCGATTCACACCTTGCCCTTTGCCACAGCCGAATATACTTACAATATCATTTCCCACCATTACGTCCAGATAAGAATAATGGACCGTGTCAGGGAATTTCCTTGATAATTATCTTAATAACGATCCATTCTTTCAGCAAAGCGTACGTTAGCTGAGACGAAAATACACAACTCCCACGGGATTTATAAGAAACGATATTATCGATATCATGAATGCTATCAGATCATTATTCTACGAAATACGAGGCACCCCTCGGTCGTTCCGTTCGCCTGCATAATACATTATAACGCGCGCAATGCGCGTCCGGGCATGAACAATAATGACTCGTGACTTACCTTCGGTTAGCTTCACTTTCTTCAAGCAGGCGGTGGCACTTTGCTCACCCCTGCTCAGGAAACTATGACTATAAAAGCAGCTCGCGCAAGATACGCCGTCGAGATCACCGCGGAAACAAATGACGGCGGTGAGCCTTTTAATTGCCGCACCTGCCTCTCTGCGCGAAAACCTGTAGGTGATAATTTTTCTTCTACAGCTGGTCAATTCTCTTTTTCGACCGCGTCATCCACACCTATCCGAAAGACTTTTGCCGATGAGCGATGACTCGCCAAGATATATCCGCCAGTCTGTTGCGGGTCTAATAATCCAACATGTCATTTCGCACCACATGCGAATACATATATCGCGTGCGCGTATCGACAACATGACGCGTACAAAACGAGATATGACTATATAAAGATAATGTATTATTTAAAAACACAAAATGGAACATTTTTTCTTTAATTTATCATAAACTTTTTAATTACATTTCTTCAATCTCTTTACCAAAATTTCAAAATTACCTCAGGGTTTATATAGACATAGAAAAAGGTGCTTTCGAGAGCTTAAACATTAACTTTGTCTCATTTTTTATGATGTATGCTATAAAAAGAAATTTATAACGGCATTTTGCATCATTTATTAGCAATACAGGAGAATCACACCAGAATTATCATTTTGTTCACGTGCAGAATAAAAGTGTCGATAATGAATGATATTTCTGTAGCATTCCATAAACGTGGAAACTGTTGCAAATCGAATTGAGCGTGTGGAACATTTTGATGTATTATTCTTCTGGTTCTCTTCGTCTCACTTACACGTGCGCAGTTTTCCTGCCCGAGTGCAACGAACCGCGAAGCGGCAAGGAGGGGTGTCACGAAGACGTCCGCAACTAGCACGAAGAGTAATCATCGGGCAGATATTTATTTTCTATTATTTCGTGGGAATCGAGCAGCGTGCTCTTTGTTCTGGATTTAGAGAGTTCGGTTTGTCTCTCGGCGATGAGGGATTTTTATTTTCCGCCGTGCTTTTCCATTAAAGTGATCGGGAGACACTTGATATCTTTATTTTCGATAGCAATGGCTTCGAACAAACTTTTATCGCGATATTTTGTTTAAGCAAAAATATTATATAAGATATTCCTGTATAAATTAATGAGCCAATACATCTGCATATCCGTCAAGATTGAGAGCAATACGATTAACATCGATGAATTGTAATTATTTTATTTCATTGATTAATTTTTTAATTTAATTTTATTAATTATTTTTTATTGTATTTTTTTATTTTATTTATTATTTTATTGTTTTATTTTATTTATTATTTTACTGTTTTAATTTATTTTATTTCTTCACTTTATTTAATTAGTTTAATTTAATTTAATTTATTTTGCTTACAATTTCATTAATTAATTATTTTACTCAACAATTAGAGGGTAACCGATATTTTCTGCGTAGCGTTTCAATTTATCCAGATACAAAAATATAATAAATATAAGAAATAATTTTCCCGAAGCCTGGGATAATAGTCCAGTGAACGAGCCCTCTGTCTCTGACTCAGCGCTAGATAGTTCTGGGAAGACTCAGAGATGCGTGCGATTTTCATTGCGTGGCGCGTTAGATGTTGCGTGATGCGCGGCCGATTGGTTCTATGGGAGTCCGGCAGCATCGACGAGAGGCTCGTTTATTAATCTATTTAGATACTCAATTGTAGGTCGAATCGGCAAATGGAGATACTCTTCTGCGCTACTGCCACTCTTGATTCGTTACCGGATCGCGTGGGGTGGAAAATTGCTTCCTTGATGTCCGTCCATATCAGAAAAGTGATACCGGGATATTCTCCGGTTGATTTTCCAAGGAAGGTGCTCCGCACGTGCCAGGTGTGATGAGAAATAAATTGATTATGTTCTCTTCGTGATTTGATAAATTGATTCGCCTTGCGTACTCAGCGGAGCAAGATATTCGTACGTACGGTTTTCGCGAGCGCGCTAGATCTTCTCGATATATATTCCTCCGATTCGGCGAGCGTTTATTGCGCCTTAATATTACTGCTTTGTGCTACACATACGCTCCCTACTCCAGTTTTGCAACATAAATCACGTACTCCTCACGGATCGATGCACGTTTCTACGAAATTACACCGAGAAACCCGTAATTCTGACGCAAGCACACGCGGCCAAGTAGAATTCACAATGGGCGTAGATCGAGAACGTCGCTATTAAGGATAATAGAATATGCAACGAATCATTTTCCCACAGGTAGGAACGGAGACGTTTCTTCCACCTTCTCTACCCAAAGTGGAATTTTGCAACTTATACTGTCCAATAGAGTTCTTAACTGATGCAATCTGTTTAGTGTTGCCTTCCCCTTAATTGCCGTATACTTAGAGACGCCGTGCATTTATCATATCGTATATCTCTTCCTGTATAAAAATTGATTGAGTCACGCAGGTGATTACGAGACACACACACTCTGCGAATATAATTCTTCTACAAACGAAATCTTTAAAAATTGCTCGACTTATTTATTGGACGCTGTCGCACGATACCAGTTTCTCGTCACGAATAGCCTGCAAATGGTTAACGTGCTATTGATAACGGCAATCAACTGATAAATTAATAATGATAATTATTGAAAAGGATGAATAAATAGCGGAAACAGTCAAAATAATATCAGCAGTGACTCTTTAAGAGGACATGCATCTCGTTCATATAATTACTCCACACATCGGACGAATTTTATGCAAGATTATTGGTGATATGAGATGTAATATGAGACTTTTCTCTATCGTAGCTGGCGTTTTAATATCGTTCTGCAGAGACTCGTAAAGGGCTCGTAAGAGCTGCCGCGCAATACACGCGCTCGAGTCTCTTTCCACCGCAACAAAATACTGAAATTCTTCAAGGCGAGTGCGGTATTAACAGCAGACCACAGCGACTAGACAGGACGTGAATTTAATTACTTTTCATACTTTTCGTGCGGCGGGCGAGGCATTGACGGTCCGTTCGTACGGTTTGCGCGTGGAACGTGTCGCGGGGGCGAGGGGTGCACTATGCATGCGCCGCGGCTTTTAAATAAACGGCTGTCTTCCCCTTTGACTTTACGATAATGGGTTTGTTTGCATTCCAATTTCAAGAAGTTTAACGACGTCCTTCGAAGCGTGCGGCCCCCCTCTCGCCGAACTTGGTACCGAAGATTCGTGAATCGGGCCCTCCCTTCTGTTCTCACGGAACGTCGCGTAACGATCAGAAAACCGTGGTAATTTGAGACGACGGCGCGAATGCTTTACATTTATTAAAGTTGGCCATTAAAGTACACGCAAAAGAACAAGAACAACAGTTGAAAGCAACAAAAAACTTGCGTCGCAACAGTGCGATAAATGTTTATTAAAGTATAAATGCAAATCCACAATTAAGGATTGATCCATAAAAGAGAATTACGCCAAAAAAAAGTACAGAAAATATACAATTATACTGCAGAAACGAGGAACATATGCGTGAATACATATAACTGCTCGCACGCATATGTGTGCTTTTGCCTCAAAACGTAGAGATGGGTGTCTAAAGTTATCTTGTCGTTTCAAACCAGCCTATTTTACACGTGGTATTACGTACAGCGCATTAATAAGTTTATTAATGAGAGTACAATATGTAAGAACACGTATTCGTTCATTGTTACAAAAATATATGTAAATGCGATGGGAATCATTTTCAATGAAGGGCCACTACCGCGGCAGAAGTTCTCAAATGTAATAAGGTAACAATACCGTTAGTTTTTGCGGAATTGATGTACCAGGAGAAAAAGTTACAGACGTGGGAAATTCCCGCGAAACTCGACAAGGCAACACATTCGCCAATCCCAAATTGGAGTGCGGAAAGTACCGGCGAGAAAGAGAGAGAGAGGGAGGGAGGGAGAGAGGGAGGGAGGGAGAGAGAAAGAAAGAGAGAGAGAGAGAGAGAGAGAGAGAGAGAGAGAGAGAGAAGGAAAGAGAAAGCGTATGGAGCACGCCGCGCTTCTATCGTAAACCCTCATTATCGTCATAATTATTATGCAAAGAATATAATGCGAAGCGGCAGCCTGCCAGAATACTCTCGAGATCGACCATCCGTACAGCAGACTAATTTCAATGCGCGCGAATAAATTGCGGGAATAATTTTATAAAATAACTGAAATAAGAGAAGAGAACGAGAGAGAGAGAGAGAGAGAGAGAGAGAGAGAGAGAGAGAGAGAGGGATGAAAGAGGGAGGGAGAAAGAAAAATAGCTACACCGAACAGTTACACCGTGCATCTTACATATCGTGTTTCTACTTCTAAGAATACCATTGCATATGATTCCAAGAGTATAAACCCACGTACAGTAGATTCCATGCGACCGTATACGTAGCTGAATGCAAGCTTGTTTTTAATTGCAAGTCATAGAACAGTTTATCTCGGTCGTTCTTTTGTATCGAATACCGTCGAAACGATTGAACGCTGCAAAGCCCCATTATATTCTTGTGTTGTTACGGAGCCAACCGTAGTTTAGAAAGACGTGTACAGACGACTGATCGATCGAAGGCTATGGAGCTGTGGGAGCGGGAGAGGGTGGCGCGAGGGTGAGGGAGGAACTGGTATAGCTGTACCGCTCGGAAGAATCGCTCGGAAACGCGAGATATATTGACCGGACGCCGCTATCACGGAATCCATGCATTAATAACCCAGCCGGTCTTTAACCCGTAAACTTTGAAACTCGGACGGGGGTGCGATTAAGAGGCTTCCATAGGGCTGTTTCGTGCTGGCCACCCCCGCTCGACCCGCGAGCGGACTGATCCGCGGGGGACGGCACGGCGGGGAGGGAGTTATGGATGCCGTGGATCGAAGACTTCGCGTGAGACGACGGAAGAACGATCGTTTCGACGATTGCGATCGTTTGCGCTGCACGAAGTCGCGAAGCCGACGAGACAATTAAAACGGTTTATAATATTGAAGATGCTATCGGCGACGAGGTAATTATGGGGACAACGAACGCGCGGTGATGTAAAGTCGAACTTTGGCGAAATGTTTCTCGATGTGACACAGGGTACATATTACGGCCAAAAAGGGCTATTGTCGGCATTTTTGGCGAATTTTTACTGAACTCTTCGCGTACTTTGGTTAATCTTGTACATCATATACAAATATAGCCAATATATATATATATATATATATATATATATATATATATATATATATATATAT
>NW_022639572.1:591797-614934 GCF_010583005.1 Odontomachus brunneus | reverse complement strand
ATATATATATATATATATATATATATATATATATATATATATATATATATGTAAAGTATCTGACACTAACTAATGACACACCTATTATGTATTCTATTACGGGTAGAACTCATCAAACTGAACACAAAATTCCTCTACAATTTTGCAAATAACCACGTAAAATTTTGAGTTATTAATTAATGAAGATCGGCAAACTGATCGCGCACAATCATTCACCAATCTTCTTTAATTAGTAACGAAAAATCTACATGATTATTTGCAAAATGATAGAGGACTTTTTGGTTTAGTTTGACATAATGTATTGCAAGCACACGACGGCACACGTCGCCGCTCATCTACCACGTATATAGCACGTGATTATTCATCAATCTTCTTTAATTAATAACTCAAAATTTTACGTCGTTGTTTGCAAAATGACAGAGAAAATTTTCGTCTAGTTTGACTAATCTATTAGGTGGTAAACTTAGTTCCTGCGGTTTTTTTGTTTAAAAAACTCATTTATTTCGACATCAAAAGCAAAAAATATATTAATCGAAGTATTTTCCCTCGCTAGCTATACATTTTTCCCATCTTTCGGGCAACGCGTAGATTCCGCGACGATAGAACGATTGGTCTTTTGATGCAATCCATTCGTCGATCCATTTTCGCACATCCTCGTAATTTCTGAAGTGTGTATCCACCAAGCCGTGCTGCATCGACCGGAACAAGTAATAGTCCGAAGGAGCTAAGTCTGGTGAATACGCTGGGTGCGGGAGAACTTCCCACTCGAGCTGCATCAGTGTTTCTTTGACGGCTTTGGCAACGTGTGGTCGAGCGTTGTCGTGCAAAAGCATGACTTTACGTCGATTGCTGGCTACTGCTGGCCTTTTTTCCAACAATGCTTCATTCAGACGGTTTAATTGTGATTGATATCGATCCCCCGTGATACTTTCGTTCGGTCTGAGTAGCTCATAATAAACGACGCCGTGCATATCCCACCAAATGCAAAGCATTGCTTTGTGGCTATGAATATTTCTTTTTGGTGTGGATGTCGATGGTTGGCCAGGGTCTACCCATGATTTTCTTCGTTTAGGATTATCGAAGTATATCCATTTTTCATCGCCAGTCACTATGCGCCACAAAAAACTCTTCTTTTTCTGCCTGGCGAGCAGAGAAATAGAGATGTTTAAGCGATTCGCAATGGCATTTGCGGTTAATTCGTGTGGTACCCATTTTCCCTCCTTTTGAATTTTTCCCATTGCATGTAGACGTTTGGAAACAGCCATCGGAGTAACATTTAATGCTGCAGACAATTCTTGGAGCGTTTGAGTAGAGTTTTCGTCCAATAATGCCTGCAAATCGGTGTCTTCAAACTTTTTCGGTTGGCCTGAGCGTTCTTTATCATTGACATCAAAATCACCACTCTTAAATCGCTGAAACCATACTTGGCATGTTCTTTCCGATAGAGCATAATTGCCATAAGCTTCGAAAAGCAATTTATGAGCTGCAGCTGCAGTTTTTTTCAAGTCAAAGTAATGAAGCAGCACATGTCGAAAAAACAACTTATCACGTTCCATATTTAATCAAAAGAAAAAATAGCACTGCTTGCTTAAATAAATCTCTTCGCACTGAAGTTTATTGACAAATGTTTAACCTCTAAAATGCAGCCAGTTTCAGATGTCAAAATAAATTACACCTACAACTAACGTCATCTAACTGTGAGCCGCAGGAACTAAGTTTACCATCTAATATAAATATACGAGAGTTTCACATGTATCGTCAGACATCCTGCGTATAATCAAAAAATATTACTTGAATGATATTTATTGCATGTCAAGTTAGGTAGAGGGCGACGCAATCATCTCTGTTTCGCGTTATTTCCTCGCCCTATTTTCTTCTTCCTTCAACACATTTTTCTCGAGGCATTCAGCGAAGAATAGATTAGGACCGTCAACCAATTACTCGTCGCGTGTCTAGAGGCGGCTATCATCCACCATAGTCATCAGGAGCACATAAAAGAGCTTTCGACCGCTCTTCGTTGTCACTATCGTACCTCTTCAGCGCGCATAGTCGTTCGGCGCGGGTAATATTCAATTTCAGGCATCTCTCTCTACGCGGCTGGTGCAATTTGCCTGGCCGGCCGCGGAAGAGGGAAAAACACGAGCAAGAAGAAGGCGCTAGGCGAGGCGAGCCGTGCCGAGCCGTTCTCAAGAGCATCGTACGCGATTTCTTTCCTCTACGTCGTCGTCTTCGCCTCCGGCTCTACCCTCCTCCACCTCCATCACCACCTTCTTCTTCTCGTCCTCCTCGTGCTCCTCGTGCCTCGCTCGCAATTCGAAGAGAATTTTACTGCCGCGCCTTTCGAGCCCGCGTAAACTGCAATAATTGCGGGCGATAGCGCACGCGGCTCGCGCTTACCCTAGCGGTCGTTACGCGAAAATGGCATTAGAAAGGACGCGAGGAGGTGCAACGCGCGCGCCTGGATTGCACCTCCACGCGGAAGAACGCTCGTGGGTACGCGCGCACCGAGAGACGATGCGCCGCGCGGACACGGAGGAAACAATGGACGCGGCGAATCGCTCCAGGCGCTGTCGACGACGTTGCTTCGGATGTGAAATAAGCGTGTGTACGCGTTTTATTGCCGCGTAAAGACCCGGCAGCGCCGCGGTAATGCAACGCGCGGCCTGTAACGCGATGGTCATCGATGCGAATGCACCGCCAACTCTTGCGCTCGCGTGCGGGATGCGTGTGCGCGCACGATGGAGCGTATGCCAGATGCGTTGCGACTAGCGCGAGTTGGCGCGGCCTGTCAATTATTAAAATGAGCTAATTATCGTTTTCTCGGCTGATTCGAGCCGCGGCGAACAGCTGCGTCTTGTACACCTTTGGGACGCGGGAAAGGAGGGACATAAAGGACAGAGGGGAGGGAGAGAGAAAGAGAAAGAGAGAGAATGGGTCGGTATGGGTACACGTATTTGTGTAGGGTGACGAGACTCCTGCGTAAGACGTTCTTCGGATGTCTACGTGCAGCGCGTGCTACGCGTCTCTTGTCATTATCCCGGTAGCATGCACCGGGTGTCCGACGCGAGTTTGGCACGCTGACGCGGCTGAATTCGGGATTTTCTGAGATTAATGACGGGCACGCAGCTTTCATCGCGACGACGTGATCGGTAAAAGTGGAAAGTAATTAATTTTTTGCAACGTTGCTCCCTCATAATCGGGACGCACGTGATTCGCGGCGTCCGATCGAACATTGCTGATAGTATCCTTGATTTATGACAATCTGATTATATCGCCGATAATATCGCGAGTGTCGAGAGTACAACGACGAGAGCATGTGGATAATCGCCTTCTCTTGTTTGTTGAACTTTCTTAATTTAGTTTCGCTCATAAACGAAACTCAAACGATGCCGCGATCGAAGGGTATATGTGCATGAAGCAAGCTGTGAGTATGGTAACTAACGATCCCGATAAATCTCATCGTCACGTGGTGCAGAATTGTCTGCCGTAAAAGGGAGTAATCTGGCTTTTTCGACCAAGTGATCCAACAGGGTAAGATATCGTAGGAGGCAAGGAATTGAAATCGTTCGACTAATGGAACAAGAGCGAGAGAGGTGAGCAGCACGATAGAGCGCACGAATGAGCGAAAGAGAAGTGGCAAGGAGGGAGAGAAAGAGAGAAAGGGAGAGAGAATAGGAAACAAGAGCCAGTGGAAGAACCTTATTTCGCTCGTTCATCCGTGGGAGTGCAGATTCTTAATAGAATACTCGATGAATGTATTTCTCTTACGAGACTAAGACCAGTTAGTACGAGCCTGAGGCTGCTGGAAGAGGAGGAGACAACGAAGGATGGCTACGATGAGGAGGGAAGAGAGGGTAGGTCTCAACGCGATAATAAATCTGTGCTTAGCTCTGCGACAATGGGCCGGATGGAGGAAACGGAAAGAAGGGTTTAAGCTGCGTCCTACTTACGCCGCGAGGATACTCTCAAATGGATCGTGCTCGAAGAGCGGATTAATCCGTCAGGAGAACGGATTCCGCGAACATTCGGCACAAGTAGCAGCCGGATTCGATTCCCGCGCTCATACTTCGTAGGTCGCAATATCTCAGCGAGACATCGGCGAAATTCTCGTCCTGCTATCGTCGTTCTGCTGACGGAAGTGCTAATTTATAGCGGGAAAATCGAACAAGTTGCTCAAAATATGTCAAAAAATGAAAAGTATGCTACAAAAAAATTGCACACTCTCATTTTTTATAGTTTGATGACAGTGATGTCATCATCCGCATATTCAGATACCTGATTATTTCAAACATTATCTGAAAAGTATTTGAATACATGGATAGTGTTCACAAATTTGAGTACCGAATAGATATCCGAATATCAGGGTATAGAAATCATCCTGTTTATGTTAACGTCGCTACTTTGACAGTTTTTCCGCAATCATTTCAAGCGTTTACCCTAACGGTGTATTTTTTAATTAAAAAAGATTGTTTCATGTGCGTGTATAAAAGAAATTACGGAAAACGGTAGAGTCATCGTGAAACATTACTTTAGCACCGCGCGATGTTGCCTCCTTTTCATCCACCGCGTTTACCGCAAAGTTGTCCGTTTGTGTTCACGGATGCCAAGTTCCCGCGGAGCTTGACAGCCGGGAGTGTCAGCGCGTGCATCCAGAAAATGTCGTCGGTTCGGTGTCACCCTCCTGGAGGGAGGCCCGCTCACCTGAGCAGAGGGGAAATCACTTGTATTATACCAGTAGATAAGACAAGAACATGTAGAATGCAGGCAACTATAGGCCGTCCTTGGCTAGGTCGAGCGTGTGGCCTCGAGTATGCGGCATTGATTGAGCCGCATCTGTGCCTTTGAGTCTTGATTTTTCTTTAATGCTATTAAATCCCGCTCGCGGGAAGCGAAAGGGGTCTAAACATTTCCACAGCATGACACGTACCGATCCGGAATCTGTACTGGGTCTTTTAAATCGTTGAGTAGCTTTGATAATTATTTGCCTTGCTTCATATGCAACTCTCTCTCTCTCTCTCTCTCTCTCTCTCTCTCTCTCTCTCTCTCTCTCTCTCTCTCTCTCTTCCCTCTCCCTTTGGATCGATATTATATACTTTAAAAAAGCAATTCCACACAATTATGACCAATAGAGCACTGTTAAATCAATAAATTTTAAATGAATGCCGGCGTTGCAGAAACATGTGGGCAATTTCCTCTTCGTGTAACTCTCGATATGTTAGTTTAAAAAAAGTCTGCACTCCTCTATTCGAATGTTAATCGCACGGATTATTAATAGCGGTGCGACAGTCGACGCATGAAATTGCAAATCGTGAATGTGCATTGAGGCTCCAGAGGACACCAGAGAAGCGTATCTTGTGACCGGTTGGAACCGGTCGATGAGGTACGACGGGTATGTCCGAGAAATGCCGTCAGCCGGCCAGCTGATCCTGGGAACAACGCCCCGCGACGATTTCTTGCTGGAATTAGGGCCTCCTTGATTTAAGGCCGACCAGCGGGTTTCTCACACCGGTCACTATTCGCAAGGGCAGCGGATTCGATCCTTCGATTTGGTCAACCCGTGGCCAGCCGATTGCATTTATCTTGGCGATTCGATAGACGCTCTTGTGAGCAAAACAAGCGGGCTAAAAAATTCACAAGGTCGATGTAAACGAGAGTCGAGTGTAAAAAAGTTCCAACGTTAACGAATCGATAATCGCGCGCATTCAGAATAATCATAATTTTCCCCGATTTTCTGTTCTATCCAATTTCCGCGAAGTTTTTTCTTAAAAAATAATTTGACACTTTAAAAATAGTGCTAATATATTTATATTAACTCTCCCCTATTCTCACTAAAATAAAATGGGCCTCAATTCTTTATGAAGATCGCAAATTATTTTTGATGAATTTTAGGCGCCAATGATAATCACTGAATGAAAATAATTTCAAATTATTTTAAATTATTATTTTTTAGCTGTTAGGTAATTGATAGCGGTACGATTGTGCGTACCTGCGAGCCGGTGCTACATGGTATAGATATCGCGCACCTTTTGAGAGACGGCCCGCTGAGTGGTTCCCAAGACCGTGTGTCGATTGGTCGGGATTGTTTGCGAAATTCCTTCGATAGTATTCGATGAATCTATTGAGGCACGTCGCCCGCGAGTTCGAAGGACTCGGTATGCCGCTGCCGGTCGTTAGGCGGTTCGCCTTTGCTATTGAGAACCCGCGGATAAAACCGTCTCGAGAATCCCCCAGACGGACCATCACTTAGACGTCCGACGCGGAGGACGAGTCCCCTCTTTAATTGTTTACGCAATAATTAAGTAAACTTAAGTGTCCGGCTGCTCGGGTCGAGCAAAGGTAAGCAAGAAGTCCGGCCGATTCTCGAGGCTCAAAGCGACGTTCTTGCTAGATGTCAGTGGACTATTTAATAGTGAGTAGTTTAATAGACAGAGAGAAAGAGAGAGAGAAAGAGAAAGAAAGAGAGAGAAAGATTCCAACCAATAGGTCATTATTTTTCCATTTGTTCAACATAGATGCAAATGTACGAACTGTCGCGATTATAATCGGTAGTTTTGTTCATAACTATTTTTACCGGTTTTAATTAACGACAAACGCAAATTTGACGATACTGATTGACCGTTGCGCATTTATTTCGCGGAAATACATTGAGAATGGCGCCCACTTGCGAGGGATAAGGAAAATATGATGGCGATCTTGACTGTTACATCTGAGCGGGTCTCAACAAAGGGGCCAATTTTCGTTTGCAACTTTACCGCGAGGCAAAAAGCCGTTTGCAGGTAATTACAATAGGAACAAGCTTATTCCTTGATAGCGCGCGCGCGCGCCTCATTCCTTAGTCACGTGGGACGCGCGGGTGGTAAATCGGTTGGGCGGAAGGGTGGGCTCCAACGTTCAAACAAATAGGAAGTTTGTTCGCCGGGAGTACAATAGATGGAAACCGAATGATATGTCTAACTAAATACGTTACCGTACGCATATCAAAGGGAGAACCGAACCTTTATGATGGTTTCTGGCTGGCTCGCGTCTCCGCAGTCTGCCGCTCGCCTCTGTGGTTACGTGTGTGTATGTGCACACGCATGGACTTTATACACGGGCCCGCGTCCTTGCACAGACACGCGCACCGATGCTTTCTAGACGTTGCATCAATTGCAAAATTGAAATTTCAGCATCAACAATAATTACCATTGTCAACGGGCTGACGCTACTTCCTGTTCGTTACCGAGCCCGAAGTGGTTCTCATCGGCCCGTCTCAAATGCTCGATCGTGAAATTTAATTGTAAAATTACCTTTGTCTTTTGGCAGACGCGCGATCCTTCTTCTCCGAAAACAATAGTATCATCGTGTGTCTTTCATCTTTTAATTATCATCAGACACGTGTTCTAAAATATCTTTAATTTTATCATATTTCATCTTCAGGTTTCTCCCCTCCCTCCCTCTCTATATAAACCACGTAAAAGATATGCTATTTTTTTTGTGAATTTCTAAAGTACAAACCAGACACTTCACTGTCCGAAATTTGGCGATATACTTTTTGTATGGTGCAAGTAAAAACAACACGTTGAGGATCGCGGACGGTTTTGAGAGCGTCGGAGAGCGAAACTTTGCCTAAAGGCTTGGAAACATCGTGAAATAGGTAGATGCTCGTACCAGGTAACGCCGCATCACCGTTTCCGATACGTCTGTTGGTGTGTGTCGCGTGCATTTGCCATTTCCGGTTTATCCACCGTGTCGACGTGTTCAGTATCGTTGACACCTCCTTGTATACGCTACTATATCAAAGGCAGGCAGTGCAATAAGGACAATTAACGCAGTATATCTGATGGAGCATTTACTATCTTCTAGGTTTCGTCGTTTCGATTATTTGGAAAGTTAATAGATTCTGTTGGGAGCATCTATTTATTTGTAAATCGAACGCTATTAATACTGATCGATATTTCTCGACGAAATGTCGAAAATTCTTTCTTCCCCCGTTATCCCCAGAATGTAATTATCGATTGAAGCAAATAAATTTCTTGAGATCTTTCTACCTCAATTAGTTGATTGTTGCAG
This sequence comes from Odontomachus brunneus, assembly GCF_010583005.1. Taxonomy (NCBI): domain Eukaryota; kingdom Metazoa; phylum Arthropoda; class Insecta; order Hymenoptera; family Formicidae; genus Odontomachus; species Odontomachus brunneus. Next base: position 606,885 of record NW_022639572.1, on the reverse strand, counting down.
GGAAATTAAACTATTTTTACACACAAAGTATATCCAAATTTTTTAAACAATATTTCAGTCCACATAGTGACAAAGTGCGTCAATGTTTTAAGTCTCACCGTGTCATTAAACGCGTATAAATACGAAGAAGGTTCAATAAGTTGGTAAACTAATTAGTAGGTTGCCGACAAAGACCATCTCTCTTCGGTAACTACGGCAACCACGTTCGTCGTCCAACTTTTTGCACTAGCTTCCCGCCGATGCTTCCCCGCTCCCCGTCCATCGGCCGATCGTCTTGTCTTTCTTCTATTCGATTTTTGTTCTCTCTCTTGGTGTCACCGCGAGGCTGTTTTCTTTTTTCACGCCCATTTGCTCCCTTTCGTCTCTGACACTGCGGAAGGCACGGTTTCCCACGGAAGACTGCTCGAGAATTACTCTTTTTACCACATACATATAATCGCGTTAAGATTGCAACGATGGATTCATGATCCATAATACAAATGCATACAAATATATTTTTTTTAATTTATACAAACGATAACAGTAGAAAAAAAAGAATTGAAAGATAACAGAGATATTTTAGAACCTAAAAGAATTATCATATTTTAAATTGTAACACAAAGAATTTCCCTGTGTATTTCCCTCACTTGATACATATTTTCTCTCTCTCTCTCTCTCTCTCTCTCTCTCTCTCTCTCTCTCTCTCTCTCTCTTACACACACACAATACAATAACGGTAACAGTTCCGACTGCTTTCGATAGTCGGAACGTCGGCAGATGTCGACCATCCGCAACGAAAGGGTTGCCAAGTTAGCAAAGGGGTTGCCGGAAGATGTATGCGCTAATAATCGAAGAAAACAGTGTCCAATGAAAGAAAGAAAAAAGGTGTCCAATGAAAGAAATTTACGGCTGGCACTAATTAAGGAAAGGGGATCCGACCAGTCATTCCCCATTTATCCAGTTGCACTTGCCGGTCGACGCTGGACCGTCCCAGTGGAAGGATTAATTAATTCAGAATATATCAATTAAGAATAAGGTTTGCTTTGCTGCATGGCGACTCTCTATCTCTCTCTCACATCGTCCTCCGTCGTCTCTCCTCCTGCGCCTCCTTTTCTATTGCAAATTGGACGTGAAAAATGATGCCTTGATTAATCTTGCGGATAATTTAAAAACGAAGGGGTTGTGCCGCCATTGCACCTCTCCGTCGCCTCCCTTGTGCCGTTGAGCCGGATAAAAATTCAAGACGCGAAATTGCCAATCAACGAAGGGTGGGTAGCTGCAGAGCGAAGGCGTCGGGCAGGGTGCTGGTGAACCGATTCACAGGGTACCCGACGGGTAATAACGTTAAAAAATTATCCTTCGCCTGAATTTCATCGGTTCCCTTCGACGTGCTCATTCAGACATCGAGTTTTGCCGTTATTTCACTCTATCTTGACTTTCTCAGTCCACGGTAAATTGTTAGAATTAACAAAGTGACAAAATGAAATATCAGAAGGAAAAAATAGAAAATTGCACAACATTAAGGTGAAAAACTCAAAACTCGGTGGATTTATCGATTGAAAGATATTACATAATAGTATCTTTTATCTTTCATAGTGCATCCAGAATAATCATTTCAAATGACGTTCTGATCGCTAATTTTACGTAGACTGTATATATACGCTTCTCCCTTCGTCAATTTTATCTATCCTCGATCTCATTATCTCCGCGGCCAACTTCTTTTCATCAACGGATTTCGCAATTAAGCCATTTTCAATTTTGGAATTAACTGTATTTTAAGAGATTCACACATTTTTAGTCGAAAGAACTTACATGAATACTCTGCAAATTGCAGAAATCCTCGTCTCAGTTCTACAGTATAACTGAATAAAAGTTAATTGAGTAAATGAAGATTTATTCGCAATGAAACGAAAAGTTGTCGTATAAAGTGAAAAAAGCAAGATATGTCTGCGTGGAGAAAATGTAAAATACGATTTTCCAGGGCATTCGGATGCGAGCCGCCATTGTTTAATAAGACACCGGATTGCCGTGCTTGAGGCCTGAGGAGGGTTGAGAGCGTCGGACCGAAGTAATTAAAAAATGTACCGCGATAAAATAATATCGGCTACAAATTGCGCCATGTTCAACGTAACCCTTCCACTTCCCCGTGCTTTATATAAGATATAAAATTTTATTCGCTTTCTCTCCCTGTTTGTTAGGTCCGTTCTTTCTCCCCTCGGCCCCAGACAGCGGTTCTCGCTTAGACGGTGTTTGCTCGTCCATATCTTCATTTGCATTAGGTATAAATCTTAATTTGGAAATAACCGCCTTAACAAAGACGCACTCTCATTGTTGGGGGACAAACACTATTTTAATTTATTTCGTGCGCAAATGAGAAAACTTATAATTATCCGCATATTACGTTTGATGCGACTTAACGTTGATATGCAATAGCGAAGTGCGTGAACATGGCTTCGTTCAATATCATTATCCGAAGAAGAGAGTGCAGCCCTCTTTGAAATTGACATAATAATACGTTCTATACACACAATGTGTATAGTGAACCACGATCAAGATTTAAAAATCACGCCCGTGGACGCCGATGATGTACTTTACGTTGACTATGTGTTCCGTTGCATCGGAGCAACAGTCATGCCACTTATTATATGCGGTTGCGCGCACACCTTGGTAGCTACCTGCGTATACCTAAAGATATAGGTATATATGTGCACACATAGCCGCAGGGCGTCCGCTCGTTTTCATCCCGGGAAGGCGACGGAAACGTTATGCAAATGGGTTTTTGCGGGGAGAACTTTCGTCGGCAACGAAGAGAGAGGACGGCCTGGGAGGGTAAAGGAGGAGAGCACGGAGGGGAGCGGAGGATACTCGGCGGGGTTGAAGCGGGGCGAATCAGTCTCCCCCGCCTTCTCTCCCGCGGCGGGATCGGGCAAGAGCCCGAATCATTTTTACCGAAATTAAATCGAAAATTAGACTCGCATTAAAATGCGCTCTCGATAGGGCTTGCCCGAATCGCCGGTGGCTGAGCGAGCGGAGCCGGAGCTCGTATCCAGAAGCGAGGAGGAGGGTCGTGAGGAGCGGCCGCGAGGATCCGACGAGGACGCGAGAATGTACGGGGGACGAGAAACGGAGAAAGATAGATAGAGGTAGACGGTGGAAGCTTCGGGGGTTTAAACCGAAGGAATTCCTTGCTCATGCAAATCAGAGATTCGCAGGAGTCGGAGAAGAGAGACGGGATTGTACGAGTTAATCAGGAGCCGCTCGCGCGGAAGCTGCAAGAGCACGGTTGAGAACCGCTACGAAGTAAGAGAAGGCAAGGAGCGTCAGAGATCCAAGACGTTCTTTGGGTTTTCGATCGCGGCTGACTCGTCGGGATCTCTTCGGATTATCCCGGAATTTTTAGAAGCTTGAACATTCGGTGTGTCTTAGGAAATCCGGCATGCGGTGCGAGCTCCCACTGTTGGACGATATTTATATTATTCCGCAAAATTAATTCGGGAAAAAGTTGCCTAAAGTCGTACAGATTTCTTTATTATCATTGGATATGAACTACATAAAAATGAAAAGCAAATGAGCAGTGAGAAATATAAAGAAATATCTCTAGATTATTTTGTCCTACGAACGTTTCGAAAAAAGTCGATTGGTGAAGCGCGATTTAGGAAACCAGTATGGCGCACAACTGTTCCCTAATATAATTATATCTCACCTGAGATTGTGAGGCTTATTTCCATCACTAGCATCGCAGGCCAAGTCTGTCGATAAGCAACGAGGTAAACACTGAAGCGAGAAAAACTAACTAAGACGCTAAGCACCTAGAGGGAGAGGAATAAGAAGAGAAGGACGAAATGAAAAAAGTTGGCTCACGCACAATCGCGTATAAATCAGGGTAGTTAATAAGTAAAAGCAAAGGGTTAGGGCTAGGCTTCCATGGTGATGGTGGGTTTAGTAGGGGATGGGGGATGCGCTTACGGGGGGTTGGATCTGCACCAGGTCCAATTTACGATTCATTTCGTCGAAACGGCCGCCACCGTCGGTGCGCCTTATATCGCCATTTTACCGATCTGAATAATTAATTTTAATAACGAATTTCTATCCCGCCCACCCTCCGAACTCCGTGCCCCTCGTCGAACTCTGTTACTAACCGCTTGCCTCGCTCGTTCCTCGAGGAAACGTGGGTGGATGAGGAGAACTCCTGCCTCGGACGTTTGACGTAAAGCCTCTATTGTCGGATACATTTTTAATCGACGAAGGAGGAGGCAACGAGCGCGGCTCACGATCCGCCCGCAGCTTTTCTGATACACCCTCAACCCGCCGCCACCGCTGCCGCCGTCGCCGCCGCTTTAAAGCAGCCAGAAATCAATTACGCGACTCTTCAAGAAGAGACTTCCACGGCACGATACGTAATGCCGCCGCGATACCTTTGGTGGTGTTGCACATGGCCTTTGTGGAATTTCCTTTATTGCTCGACAGCGAGTAATTGCGCGGCACCGCACTCTTCGAAGATTTATATATAATTGTGTAAGTTGTATTCGCGACGTTTAATTCCTTGCCGGGCGAGATTCTTTCTTTAGTGTTTCGCATTTCTATGGCGATACGGGGTGGTAATGGTGGTGGCCACGATGGAGGCCGCGAGGGGTGAGACGAAGGCCGCGATATGATAAAGTCACGCGGCGTTCTCTTATCGAGGGCCGCGCGGTGAGGATAATTATTTGAAAGATAAACGACGAGACGCGCCGAGCATTAAGCCGATCGATTCCGATGTTACGAGCCGTGTACGAGAGAGATCGAATCGCCGATTGGGTGTATTTATACGAGGCAATCGACGCGCGCCGATAGTCGTTCTTTCGCGCGATTAACGATCGCGAGAACGTTAAATCGCCGATGTTGGGAGAGACTCGCTATCTCCGCCACGTCCGCGGTGATACACGAGCCTGGAGCGGATAGTTAATTGTCGGAGAATTGTCTTGTCAGTTATGGCATTCCGAAACCCCCGATCGAGAGGAACGTGCGCGCGAGAGGCGGACGGGCGTTATTTCCACTGTATTATCGGTGCTTGCTTTTATAGCGCGAGATTATGGACGCGCGTAGAGAGGAGAACTATTAAGCCATCCGGACCGTGCGTCGATTTTACGTGTCTACCGCCGCGGTGATCTCACTTGTAGAACCAACACGAGTTTATCATGATGAAATCGAAACATTTTTCAAATTTTGAAATCGGATTTTTGTTATGGACGATAATCTCTGGCCTCACTCTCTCTTTCTCTATTAGGCTTTCCTTGGACTTACAGTTTATTATAGTTGCTCCGCGGAATTTTCCAGACGCGACTCGTTTGATCAAGACCTAATTGCTAATTGAATTTCCACGTGATGTTGCTCGAAATATAAAACCACTTGGAGATCTTAATATTTGTTGCAATTCCTTGTTACATTCCGAGATGTAATTTTCTTCTTGAAAACCGTACCGATTTCTTCACGTTGTTGCGCCAATTGCGAGCAGTGTTTCGAGATGTTCAGTTGCTCGCGGAAAGAGGTATAAATGGCGTTGCCATTTTGATTTGAACGCGAAGAATGCTGAGGGTTACATGACGGTTCCGTCGCCACCACGTGTACAAGCCGTGGAAAAAAAAGAGACACACGTGGTCAGCGGAGGCATCAAGCCGACATCAACCCGGCTTGCCATGATCTTACGACCATGCGCTATTCGACGTGGTGTTACGATGGTACGTGGTAGTGTGGTGGTGATGGTGGCCGTGGTGGTGGTGGTGGTGGTGGTGGTGGTGGGCCAGTGATATACAACGCTATCACCCTCGTATTTACTGCAGTGTCAAACCAGGGCGACAACTTGGTTACAAATTAGTGCTTTGCACCGCGCGCACGGCCACGTCCCGCTCTTACACTATGCATTCGCTATGTATGTATAAAGGGCGTACGTATGTATATACATCGGTGGGTCCTCCGACGGGGTATACGAGTCTCGTATGTTTATGTTCCTGGCAGCTGCGCAGCAGAACCTTGCTAATATTGGTTCTCAATTTAATGATCAACCAATTGAGCGCAACTTTCGCCGCGTATTCTCGCCAAGGCAGCTCGTAAGCTCGCAAGCTGACACAACCGGAGCATTTCTCGGTCATAGGTTCGGGGACTTGCGAAATTGTTCACTAAATTTTCAGAGTTAGTTCGAGCGGCCGTTAAATCGTCGAAAATAGCAACTGTTACTAGACATTCCTAATTGATCGTTCTCGTGATGGCGCAGCAACATTGATTCTTGTACTCAATCAAGAGTATGGGGTGCTGTATCGTCACGAAATATAAAGTCACACGAAGGAAACAATATTTAGACAGCGGATATAACAAAGGACGAGTATCTATTATCAGATTATAAGTCATTCTGTTCTGTGTTCGCGAATAATGGAACGAATAAATAGTAGGTTCTCCTTTTGAAAATAAATACAAGCCGGAGTTAGAAGGATCGATTCCACCGCGCGATTAAAAACCATCGGACGCGGCGAGATTTCACGCCGTATCCATATCGCGGCTCTTAAGATCCTGTTTTAGAGTCTGAACCAAGATGTATAGCATCGATGGTTCAATAGTAGGGACTGAGAACCTCTTGCCTCATGGAAGAGACGATATATCAGCCGCGGGTCAACAATGTGTAAGCGGTATCGTTCTCGAACCCCCAGGTCGAGCGACCCAAGTTCGCTCTCGGTGACACTTCTGGAGTTTCTGCTTCTTGGACGGTGCGCACTCAAGATATACGTTATTGGCCGCGCGTGTGGGTGCACGCTGTACACACGCAGCGATATCCGGCCGCAAAGATCCGCTTGGAGTAGTCAAAAGACCTTTATCATCTTGCCATTACTCGATGCGTCCTAATGACTGTTTGGCAAAAAATTGAAACCATTGAGGAATACGTCATTAGAGCCGATGCTTGTCCGCTTTCCCACTCATTTCTCGGTGCTTACGCGCGCGCGCGCACACACACACACACACACACACACACACACACACACACACACACACACACGGCAGAGAAAAGCGTGCCTGGTGTCTCGAAAATTTGCCCCGTCATTAGCGCGAGTTGATAAGTGTCGTGGAGTGCGTTGCGCGCCACCGCTTGATCCGCCGGCATTAAAAGTCAAATGCAACAGATCCATTCATCGGCTATAATTACGAGGAAGGCCCGGGTGCCGTACGCATAAAAGCGTTCGTTATTAAAAAGTTTAAATGTCTATTAATTACTCGACGTTATGCCGTGCCCGCGCCGAAGGACTGTATAAAATGCATTTAATTATCGCGCCGCGCTGAATGAGGGAAATCAATGGGTTTCCCTTTAGCAAACTGACGGCACCGGCAAATGCTCCTCCTTCTCCCTTTTTCTCCCTCTCTTTCTCTCCCTCTCTCTCTCTCCCCCTTCGCCGTTTCTTTTGCTTTTTTTCTCAAAACCTCAATTTGTTGCTACCGTGTTACCTCCAACCCTCCTCGTGCCGCCGTACGCTCCCGTTTACCCTTTCCAGTTACGCCTTCGTGAACCCACCCACTACCGGCCGTGCCGGTAATGAGGGCGACACCTGAATCCGTGATTACATCGCGGCAATGAAAAGTAATTTGTCGATTCACGGCACGATGGACCCGTTCGATATCGCTCCTGCAATTTCCCACTTCTCACGAGTGAAAAGCTCCGTGCGCGCGGGCGAGCGAGCGAGCGAGTCGGCCTGTCCGCCGCAGAGAAATATCCCGGTCTTGTATTTTTTGTTCTCGTTAGCGCGCTGCTCGACGACGGTTTTCTGCCGCGGGCTACAAGCATTTAGAAAATAATAATGATTTGAAAATTTGATCACCTCGAAGGTTCGGACATTTTATGCAACGGGGATTTTTTTTGAGAGCGTTGCTTGTCGTAATTTTTCTCAGTCACCGGATATATGTCTTGCTCGTGTTGATCGTTGAATAACGAGCGATAACCGTTGGCGATCGTTAGGAGATGACATTGCTCCTTTGGAATACATCAATTGTTTTGGTACTCGCTTACGGAACCGCGGCGGAGTCATTATGCCGCGAGCCGGGGCGACGTAAACATCGCGACGCGAAGTGTGTCTATGTATCGGTGCTTTGTCCAATCTATGTAATTATGTCGTATTATTTCGTCGGTTATTGAAACATTTATTCGGGATCGCGTCGGCATCCGTTTCTCCAATCGAATCGTACATACACAAGCGTGGGTGCAGCAATAGTGGAATACTGAAACACAGGCAGTGATATTTTCGGAGAAAGGTGTGCAAAATAATTTATTACGCAGCATATTTTCGACCAGAGTTGTAAAAATATCAATTAAATTCGCCTTAATTTAATAATTGATTTTAGTAAATAATTTCTAATTTAATTAATTGACGATTAATAGAAGCGTATTCAATTAAAAATATTTTAATTAACCACTAACTTTAAAAAATTTTATTAAAAATCATTTAATTAACAATTGATTTAAAGACATTTAATTAAAAACTGTTGAATTAACAATTAAAACGAGCAAAAGTAATTAAAGATTATTCGATTGAGCATTAAACATTGGACGATTGAACATAGTCAATGTAATTAAGGATTATTTAATTGACAATTAATATAAGCAATATATATATATATAAAAGCATATTTTCAGTTTGGTTAGTTACTATAAGCAATGTAAATAACTACGATTAATTTCGATTGACATCGATTGGTCAATCGTCTTATTGCGTTTTTCGATTAAATTTGCTTATGTCATTTGTCAATTAAATAATCTTTAATTACACTATATTCAAACGTTAATCGAATAATTTTTAATTTATTTTGCTTGTTTTAATTGTTAATTCAATAATTTTTAATTAAATTTCTTCAAATCAATCGTTAATTGAATGATTTTTAATTAGATTTCTTGAAGTCAATGGTTAATTAAAATATTTTTAATTGAATAGACTTATATTAATTAAATTCAGTAATTAATTGAAAAAGTAATTAATTACTCGCAATTCTGATCTAATGATACAATCATTTTGAGTAGTAGCATAGTCTTAGAAATCATTCTACCCTTTTCCATTTTTTGATAATTTCAAAGAAAACTATACACACACACAATCTTGCAAAAAATATTCAAGTCCTGCTGTCCTCAATATACTGACATTTATATATATGACTAACTATAAAACTTGCTTTTTGTTTTAGATTTAATAAAGATTGCGGCCATACGTTACTTGCGGTTAATGGGAACCGGAGGATCCGGTTCGGGCCAAGCGGGGTCGGCTCGAAGGTGAATTTATAGATTTTCTATACTTTCATATTAAACCGTATGCGATTACAAACTAGAGCATTGATGTCCAAATAAAAATCGTTGAGTTGCAACACAATCGCGAAAGACTAACATAAATAACATAATAAGCCCATATTAATACGTGTTTCTCTCACATAAACTGTTAACTATTGTACCTAATCAACAATGCCATTTTTTGTTCCAGATCTGTAGCAGAATGTGGCCGATCCCGAGCTACCGGCGGTTCGGTGAGTCAAAAATACACTTTTCGGTAGTGGTCTTTTCGGTAAATGGTTTTGATACAAAATCAGTGCGATTTACCTAGTTTATAGATTTTTTAGCATGCACATTGAGAGAAAGAAATTCTTAATCAGTGATTTTAATGATAATTCTTGATCCATTTTATTACAATGATAATTATTTTTACTACTAACCACATATATTTGACTTTGTAATTGGAATCACAAATGCCAAATACTTTTCTCTCATTGTAGGGGTTTGCATACATATTTGTGCCGTATATTGAAATCTGTCGTTCGAAACAATTAGGAGATTGCTCTTTCAAATGACACGTCTCATTCATTAGACCTCTGAATTTGTTATATATAATTAAAAATGTCGAATTATTATTGGAATTATTCGTTCTCTGTGATCTCCCAATTGTTTCAAGCAATTTTAAAAACGCATCATAATTGTGTCTCAAATTGACACATTAGAATTGCGTCATTATCTACCTAGAATCTGCGATTAAACTGCGTTATCCGTGATAAATTTTGCGACTATCATGATTTTCTAAATCTTTCATACGCGAAAAAATTACCTCAATTTGATCGAAATCACTGTTAAATTCGTGTCATCATACGTGGAATTCGCGATTACTTACGTTACCTGCGAGAAATTTTGCGACCATCGCGATTATCAATTTTCCGAATTCTTCATCTGCACGAGCTATGTTATCTTGATAGAAATTACTGTTAAATTCGGGTCTAATATTTATCATTTCTATTAGGAATTAGAATTCTCGCAAAATGAGAAAGAACGTTTTTCGACAACACACAAACATCCGCGAAACAGGATATATTTTTTTTTCTCTTGACCTCTGTCAAGAAAGTTCCGTGGTATTCGATTCGTAATTCTTTTCACGCAGCTCGCAAGTATGTTCTTGAAACGCTAAAATTTATCGTGCACTTTCTGTTCAATTTACTTCGTAAATCGTTACGCGCCGCAAAGAATGATCGCGAGTAAAGTGAAGTGCAACCGACGTGAGACGACTACTGGATGCAGCGATAGGTTTCATCATAGACCTGGACTTGACTCTGGAATGGGACTGGACGTCATGGGATATCAACGCGAAATGGTGAGCTCTAAAAACGTCATTTTACGTAGTACATAGAATAGATAAAAATCGCACTGATTGCCGATGAAAAAATTCACCGTCTACAAATTATGTATTTTTATATTATGAGATTATTTAAGAGACATTTAGGGATTAATAACACGCTGTGGCGCGCATTTTCAGCGCCTAATACTTTATATAATAATATACAAAAGTCACATTTAATTTTCCTGCTCAAACGAGCAAACCACATATTTGGGTGGGCATTTCGACAGAAAATTCTCATCTCAACGACCTCATTCGATAATTTTGTCGAACATTGCGAATTCCCCCTCCCTCCTTTCGAAATACTTTTATCCACATATACATAGAAGAATTTCTGAAACGAATTCAAACAGTTAAAGACCGCGGACGGTCAGCGGAATGCGTTCTCAGAACGGAGGGAGGATCAGGACCTAGGCCGGAGTGTCAGTGAGTCCGGATCGCTACTACCTTATATTTCATGTCAAAGCCTTTCGCATTCCTGAACGCCACCTGATCCATGTATCCCCCTTCGAATCCCGGCTTGGTCCACCGTCGAATTCGGTCGCGCGCGGGCGCGAGCAGCACATCGGGATAACGCGCCGAAGAATCTTATTTCGAGAAATCGAGCCCGATCGTAAAGTGTCGTAATTTTTTTCGGCACCCGACTCGACGTGCCAGCATCTATACGATGATCAAATTACTCCCTCCAATGTTGCCAGCCGGATGCACGCTAAACGCGCGAGTATCGACGCCAAACAAGCAGGTGCAGTAAATGTCAGATAGCGTCTTGAATGCACAATACACTGTACAGAGAAGAGACTATCGCTTAAGTCACGACTAAAATAGTATCTTTTGTACGAAATACGTACGTCATAAATATAAATATGTTAATCTAAAAATGTCATAAAACTTTCATTCAGATGTAACTTCACTATATTGTTGTCTCGATCGATAGACGCGAACATTGCCATAAATAACAGCAAAACAAATAGATGGTTTATCTTTTCTGATATAAGAAACAATCACGAAGACTTGCAGGTTAGTGATTCAAGTATTAAAATATTCAAATCAAGACGATTTAGCAAATCCCAGCTGAGTTATTCGATTATCCGGCTAGTTTGCTGCCTCTTCCCGTAGGGAGATCGTGCTGCCCGGAAGTCCAGCACTCGTAGGATAAATGATTTAAGCGTAAGCGATATCGATTCCGCGAGCAACGGAGAACGGTGTGGCGCACACGTTCGATCAGGATATCTTAGGTCGAGAATATTTTAAGTAGTACCGAGGGTACCGGTCGCCCTCCCGGCGCGAAGACGATTTAAAGCCTACTGGTTGGGCCCAGCACACCCATGGTGGTCTATATCAAGACAGAGGACCCACTCGATATCATCCCATCCCCGGTATCGAACTTATACCGCATAATTCTATCCCTTTCTTTCGCGCAGCTCAAAGTTATGTCTGATAAGTCATTCACCTTTCGAGGTGAGACTTTAGTTTAAAAGGGAGATTTTTTTTCTCTCTATTGCAATATGATCGTAGTAATAACTGAATTATATTAATTTAAACCATTGATAAATGATAGGTTTTCTATGCCTAATGCTATATGCGTGGTTTCACGCAGATGAAGATAAGTAATTACTTACTTCACATTCCGTTGTCGTGTGATAAATCTCGTGTTCTGGAAAGTCCACGTGGCTCGACCTTTACTCTTGAGACAAAATAGCGAAGCTACTTTTCGCGAAGATCCATGATGCACTATACGATGCACCGTGATATACTATCTTGAAGCGGGCGATCAAAAGGTGAAGGGTGGCCCGGACCGGGGCGGGAGTTTTGGTGCATTTCGGTCACCAGCGATAAAACATTTTTATGTCCTTCCCGGCCGTTTGATTTCGAGATTAGCTGAGAATTTTGGGCGAACCCGCATATCACGGTGATTTATGTCGAACCGACGTTTCGACGAGAACAACCCCGGTCAGCGCGCGCGCCCGAGTAAAGGTAAAATTCTCTTAAATTTCAAATTTATACTCGCTGCCTCGTGTGTGTCATAATCTTGATTCTGACGCCCGGCCGCGAAGCTGTTCGTTCGTTTCCTCCTCCCTGCGCCGACACGGTGGGCTTATTTGTCAAGAATGCTTGCATCTCGCGTAAACTGGGAAAGGGTCCGGCTAGGGGACGAAGGAGGGGAAGGGAGAAACGAAGGTGATGTCACGAAAAACACGGTAATGCTTCGAGCTACGAGGTGAGGACAAATTGGGTTTTCGTCGTCGAAACGAGAGGTCGAAGGCTGGTGGTTCTTTAAGTGGAATAAAAGGAGAGGAAGAGATACTGATCCGTCCAACAACTTCTATATCGAAATTTTAAATATATCAAGCGAATATAGCCAATTTAAATTTTAGAGAATTAGAAACTCGTGTAAATTGGAAGAAGTAATCAATTAACTAAAACAAAATTTGAAATGAAAATCTTGCAATCCTTTCCGCAACTTTTCAGAGAATCTTCTTAACAGAAATACAAATTTTGCATGTGTGTAATCGATGGAGGAAGATTGACGATATATTTCTTTTTAATGAGTTTCACAACGTATTCTTATCTAACAGGAGAATTTGTTTTTTGATAATTTTCAGAAAATTAATTTTTCTATTGGATATCGAATAAGTTTTGACGTTTATTGAGATAAAAATATCGCGATTTTTCTTATGCTTACTGTACCGTGGAAAGTTTGTCAATGGCACCGACTAAAAATCGTTGATCAAGCCGGATTATCACACAGAGAGAATATTGTAGTAAAAATTACTATGCAATTTTAGTAGTTCGAGAATAGATTAGCACTATTATGAAAATTATAGTAAAACGTAGTAAAAGTGATCATAAACATGATAATTTTTACTGCATTTATGATAAATTTTATGATAATATTTATGGTCACTTTTTACTGTCTTATTATAATTTTCATCATAGAAAATACCAGTCTATTCTCGGAGTACTAAAATTGTACTGTAATTTTTCCTATAATATTTTCTCCGTGCAGCGTGCCACAGCGCGTCCACTAATAATTGCAATATCACAAGCATGCGTCCAAGGGAAAAAAGTGGCAGTACGGAAAAACAGAGGCGACACACACACTTCGTCGTAGCCGCGGACTTTGCGTGTCAAATACACACAAGCATTCCTTCGGACCCTTCGAACTCTCCTCCATCGGCGTATCGCCGAGAACTCGCTCGCCCGCTCGCTCACGCTTACAGGGCCCACCATGGGCCCATAAATATCTCATTTTTATTTTGAATGGGAAAACGAACGATGGGTCGATGCCGCGCTTCCCTACCCCACACTAAATCAGCGTTACTTTATTAAGTATTACCTTTAGTTAACAGATACTTAATCAAAAGGTGCACGCGGTACGCCACTAATTTGACTTTGGCCCCCATAAATATTCGGAGACCGTTGAACGTACGGGGTCTGAGCGCCCGGTACCGGCATCGGGGCTCGACCGATGTTGTTGCGTCCGAAATACCGGACGCGCGCGGACCGACCGACCGACCGACCGACCGACCGACCAACCGACCGACCGACGGACGGACGCACGAATGGACAGATGGACGAACGACCAATGGGTTTGTACCGATAAAATACTCCTGTAATTAAATGCGAGCGGCGCGCATTCATCTAACTGCCTATGCGCGTTCCTGCGACGTCCGTTATCGATCACGGCTTTCGGAAATTTATAAAACGCGCTCGATGGGACATGCGGACGACGCGCTCGAATAGGAAAACGAACGGCCCGTGAGTCGGGAGTGGGAGTCATTTGTCACCTTGATTGTCCTGTGTGTGCCCAGCTTCTTCGCTGCGTTTCATTATATAACTCTGCGCGGGAGCACTTTTCAAACATTACAGAGAATAGTCAAGCGATCAGCTGGCCCCTCGCAAACACGTCGAAAATCTGAAAACCCTCTCAAAAATGAGTTCAAATTGTGACACCAACCACGCGATGCAGGCATATTTTATTATATATCTCGCGAGACGCGTCACTCTTCGGCGGAAGTCGGACAATCTCAGGGCGCAGCCTCGCTTCAGCGAGAGAGACTGCGCTGCGGCCGCAGTCTCCTCGTTTATTGTACGTAGAGACGCGGAAATTGTGGCCAAAGCAAAGGCGGTCGGCTCGCGGTTCGGTAAACACTAAACACTCGTTAGCGTATAGATTGAAACGCAATCTGTATTCGGTGCGGCTACCTCGGCTACGGACGGAGACAGAGACAGGCGTAGAGAAACGGTGCAGACAAAGAGAGTCGAGGTAACTCCGCGGCAACGCAAGGGAAGAAGGGCACATCGGGGGTTGCCGACGGAAGGGTAGGTTCCACAGCCCAAAGAGCCCGAGGCCCCCCACTAATTGATTTGTGCTCCAGCTTCAGCAGCCCTCTCTAACTCTCCATTCTATCTCTCTCTCGCTCTCTCTCTCTCTCTCTCTCTCTCTCTCT
>NW_022639572.1:587249-591429 GCF_010583005.1 Odontomachus brunneus | reverse complement strand
TCTCTCTCTCTCTCTCTCTCTCTCTCTCTCTCTCTCTCTATCTTTCTCTGTCCCGCTTCTCTCTCTACACTAGCACATCAGGACACCATAGGTAAATCCATACACGCTAAATACGCCGCCGCTTGGGCCGCTACCGAGCGTCCTTTCCTCCTCGCCAGTAGTACGGGAAACAGAGGTCACTCCTTCTGTATCAAAGCTTCAAAGGATTGTTATCTTACGGGTGCCGCCGTACGAACGACTGCGGGGCAACTAATTTCCAGATATCCGCGCACCCTTCGATGCCACCCACCCCCTTCGGCGGTGACGCAGTGAACCTTATTAGCTCGGTAACTAGCGCGAAACTCGGACGAAATTCGATAGCCGACAGTTTGATATCAATCTCGATCAGATCGACGTAGCGGTTAAAACAGCAATGTGATTGCGTAGTGCAATTGTAAAATTCAGGAAGCTTTGTAGGGAAGAGCAATAAAAAATCTGCGTATTCTTATGAAATAACGTTAAAAATAATTATAAAAAACGGGAAAAGAAATGAAATATTTATTTTATTTCGCGGCTTTAATCTAAAAAGTTACAGAACGATGATGAAATAAACATTTCGTCGCATCTCTCTGTAGATATATATTCTGTCTCTTTTTCTCTCTCTCTCTCTCTCTCTTTCCTTTCTCTCTCTAAATATTTATTTATATATATCTATGAATAATTATTACATCTCGCGGCATCAGCTTGAAATTATCATATAAACAATGTTATCCATATCTATCTGTCGCTCTGACAATATGTTGGAAGATAAAAAAAATGGACATCTCCGCCATGCTCCGCCGTAATGACACTCGGTTAAGTGCATAATCGCGTCTTCGGGTTTATCGTTTAAGATGGAACGCGGCGAGAAGCACTCTTTGTTCCACCCTCGGGCTCTCTGTCCACCTTGTTTTCGTCCTGAATTTTTTCAGTCTTAGGTAATATCCTGAGCACCGGTCTCTTCTCCTCTGCTCTCGTCTCCGTCCTTCTCCCTCTCGTCTCTGTCCACAGGCTAACGTAAACGAGCTTTCGCGCGCGGTGTGTGATTCACCTTCACCTTTGCACGTAATGCGTGTGCGCACGTACGTGGAAATAGGTATTTTACATATGTTACTTTGACACCGAGTCTGGTTAAGACGTCTCACGTCGGCGATGATTACAGCGGCGCGCTGCGCGGCGACAAGATAAACATGATTTTGTACGCGCAGATGGCTCCGCGAGATACGACCTAAACCCTCGTATTATCGTCATTTTCTCAACGTCCCAGTTGCTGGCAATCGAGACAGATTAACTGAAAAAAATCACACGGCACGTTTCGCGATCGCGAATATTCGCATAATATATGTTACCGCATGTTATTACCGAGGAGATGTGGTGCGTGAAGGAAGCAACTATCTATCTCCAGCACATAGTTCCAGTAACCAAATACATATACAGAATTCCTATTATAAAGATTCACAGCCAACACATTCAGAGTCTGGAATTAACACTTTTATCATGCAGACCTCTTTATAATTTGAGCAATTTCTGTTGAATCCGAGTCTCTTGTGAACGCATACGATGGACTATGTAGTTTTTATCGTTAACAATTTTCGGATATCATGCGCCAAGGTCTACCGCGTTTACACGTATTAGTCGGACGACGGATGCGTCTGAGAGTCGTGGCTCGCGTCAACAACGACGGAGGCAAGCTCTGTCCTGGATAATTGGATGAGCTCTTAAACACTGCAAATTACCCCCGCGGCGACTTACTTATTATACTACGAATCGTGTGGGACGACGACGAGAACGAGGGGACGAGGCAGAACGGAGGGACGCGGCGTCCGCGCGCGACTACGGTGGCCGTTTATATTATAATTTCAAGCTACGATTACTTTGCCTTTTGTCTCTCGACAGGCGCACGTCGCGGTCAAAGCTCAAAAGCTTACTTATTATTTTCGGTCAAAGCCATGCGCCCGCACCGCCTGGGCGACCTTTTTCAAGCTGTCGCCCCGAAGGTTGACGGGAAGGGTCGGTTTCGCGACCGCAAAACTGGTCTCGCCGGCACTCGTCCAAGACGAGATCGTGCAAACCGATAACTATCGCTCTCCGCTCATAAGGACAAAATTAAAAGCAATCTCGCGCTTCCTTTCGGCGGGAATGATGCACGATTTGTGCGATCGTCTCGTAAGAACGGCGGCGCGACAGTCGCATTGAAACCGAATGTACGAACGTATCGCGCAAATGGCTGCGAAACGCGGCTGTATCACAGATCGTTGATCTTAGGTTAACCCCCCCGTTAGGGGAGTCTAGATTCCGCCTACGGAGTATTCAATTTGAGTGGAGGGAATTGCAGATTCTCACCGACTGCCCGCGGGCTTATTATCGCACTTTAGCGGGTTGAAACATCGGGCGAAATTGCTTCTCTACCCTGGCCGATTCGCCGCGTACAACGATTGTAGAGCGGGCTTTACAACAGAGTGATACGATCTATAACCGAATACTCGGGGTATCTTGACCAACAAATACGAAACAATGGACACGTTGTGTTACTTTCGTATTGCGATATGCATTTCGCCTCATTTAACCAGTCTGTGCCGTTTTATTTGTATAAATTCGACGAAATTTCGAAACGCGCGCACTGTTACAGAAAATAACGGAAGCATCGGAAAATTAATGGCTGATGTTAAATTGAGATCGTCGTTTGTGCGATTTTCATCCTTTTAAATTCGTGAACGTATATGTGAAATCCAAAGAAACAGGTCCAAGCGCGATCGAGAGGCCGAAGACGATGAATCGGCACTAATTGATTGCTCGCGAGGTACGACGAAACGATCAACGGACCCCGTAGGGTGATAGGGAGTAGAGGGAGACGCGAGACGGGGGATGCCAGAAAGGGAAGTGGAAAGGAGGGGAGGGAAGGGAAGGGTTATTAAAAATGCCCTGAAATATCCGGCGGATTAAATCGTCTAATTTGCATAAGATACGGTCACCGTAAACGCGAATTTATGGATATGCGAACGTATAGATTCGAGACCGAACGGGATAACTGCTAATAAAGGCTCATCCTGGCAGCAAATAATGAGGGGGTCCCCTGGGTGGCGTGGCGCCACGATATCCGACTAAATATCTCGCATGAGCTTATACCGTACGCTACATTATCGCCGCGAGATACGTTGTAAACATTCTTTACTCGATTCGCGTTTCCCCCCCTCCGTTGTCCCCTCCCTCCCCGGGCTCCGCGCGGCGCCGCAGTTCATTTCCTCTTTCTCTCGGTCTTTCCTTCGACTTACGACACTGCGCATCGAGATATTCCCAGCTTTTTCCATATGCAATAAAATGGTAGAAGTTATGCCCGCGGAGCGCGCGATCAATAAACGTTAATTCATACAACCCGATATTACGGTCGAATTTATGCATTGCGACTAATGGCGGTAATATATTGCCGCGTCCCTCTTTAGTAATTCCTCTCTTTGTCTTTGTTACATGGAGAATTCTGTGCGAGTAACGCTAACATCCTTTTAATGGGACACGTTTCTTTTTTTTTTTTATCATTGAGCGTTTTCCCTTACGAGTGGTCGGAGAAAGTAAATGTTCGCCAGCGAGCAAATCTCTATTTCTCATCCATCTGAACTTTATTCAGAAATAGATATTTTTCGGAGAACGTAGTATGTTCAGGTTTAAGAAAGTTAAAGCGTTCGAAGGAGTCGCAGTTATTGTCTGACGAAAAATAGTTCACTGGACGTCGTGACATAATAAACTTAGCGTAAATAAATTTATTCATGAACGTAATTTAAATGAAAATAAAAGCAATTCGGGTGGATTCGCTTAGTGAAGCGATATGTCTTTCGGAATATTACTTTCGGGATAATAATACGAATAAAGGCGGACAAGCTGTGAAAATTGGCCCGGGACATAAACCGCGATTATATTGCGAGGAACAGCGTACCCCGAATCACGTCCGGAAATCAAGAAATATTCCCATAGGCCTCGTCCAATCGCCACGCCGCGTACCGCAAAAGTCGGTAAAAATAAATGTCGCCAGCCGCACACGTATACGCGGATGTGCGGCAATAAATTAATCCGACACATCGCCGACCACGTTTCTCAGTCGTAGTAACACCGAATCCGTGGCCCCTCTCTCTCCCTCCCTCTCTCTCTCTCTCTCTCTCTCTCTCTCTCT
>NW_022639572.1:553583-586812 GCF_010583005.1 Odontomachus brunneus | reverse complement strand
CTCTCTCTCTCTCTCTCTCTCTCTCTCTCTCTCTCTCTCTCTCTCCTTCTCCTGCACCACTTATCCCTGATTTATTGAAATTATATCTCGGCACGCGAAAAAAACGTTTCTCGTGCGTTATGTTCATGACTCGCTCAGTATATTCCCCCTCCGCGTCCGAGAATCCAGGGAACAATTACTCTTTATATCCACGCGCGGGTGCTACGTCGAAATCCATAGACGTTAATTTCTTTATCAAGGAGTATAATCATGATATATAGGCAGTATTAGTGGCGACAATGTGACGAGAGAGAGAGAGAGTTTCTTAAAGATTCTACAGCTGAATTATTCGCCGTTATCGCGCTATAAATGCAAAATATTCTTTCCATTTTTTCCAACGTAACTCGAATTATAATGCGCATATTATACGCAAGTATTTATATAAATGATCTGCTCACACAGTAATGTTACGATATCAATACGTTAATGCGACATGATTGAGATGATATGCAGCACTCGGTTAAAAAATGTACAAAGAGGGGAAGGGGAGAGATAAAGTGCTGCACGCTGCATTATTGGCACGTCGACACTATAAACTCCAATGAGATACGAATAGTACAGGCTGAAAGAACTAATAAGCAGAAGCATCTCGTTAATAATCAAGCTCGTCCATTTCACAGCGGCTACTCCAACACAGGATTATATATAGCTCCGTGGTAGTGGTCCAATTTACGAAGAAAATATTCTGTCTATGCGGTGGGTAGATGCACACGCTGCACACGGCTTCCACGATCGAACTGGTTTATCGATAAAGGCGTATCGTAGCCTCGGGAGTTTACACGATGTCACCAGCCAGCGAGCGGGCGAATAATGAATAAGTAAGCAGATCCGCGGAATACGCGAGATATTCGAGAACTACTAAAAAAGATCCTAAAAACACATACACGCGTTGACAAGTTGAAAATTGAGTTTTTCTCAGATAATATCGCCAAGTTGGAGTTGGTGGCATTTGACGGCTTGATCGTCGATACAATTGGAGTTAATAATTTCGCATGTCGCTGTCAAGCCGCATATCACCCGTACGGTACATTTTATACACATAATTTAAACACGACCAATATGCTTGGCATAGGAAAGAACAAGTTCATTCCGATATGCAACGCAAAAGAAAGGATAAAACCATCTGAGTGGTCATCAATGATTCATGTGTCGTAAACGTTACAAGAGTTAATTCTATCATGCAATTAATTAGTAGCGCGTGCACACAGAATCTTTAAGACAATTCTAGTCGACAAGAAATCTTACAGAATTTATCTCCTTGTGCTTTAATCAATGCACAAAAATATGTCAAGTTTCTTATTCACGTGAATAGATATTTATCGATTATATGTCATACGAAATAGAAATTTTAAAGTAGCAAGTAGCAAATTTTAAAGTAGTTATACGTGCTTGATATTATACTTTGGTTAATGTGTGTATCGAGCACTGTTTACGCGTATCTTCGATCGTGTCCAACCCCTCGTCGTGTCATAACATCGGGTAACGTGAGCCCCAAGCGAAGGAAGTCTGAACTGGGAGGGAAGACAAACTATTATCTTCGCAAACATGCATGCTAATACAAATTTATTTATTTCCCAAGAATAGAACGTCCATGACTAAGTGGCTCTATTGACGAAGAGTGGTCGTTCTTACCATATTTGACTCATAATTCACTTTCAATATTGACACAATATACATTGTGATATTGACAATAAAGATGAAATATTGCACAAAAATTTGGCAAGTAACGGGGAACATTTTACGGCAACATATAAAAAGATTGAGAATTCGTGATATTTCATCCTGTGTGCGTGTTTGCGTATGTCGTGCGCGACTGCTTCAACTCCTGCTGTTGTCAACAATCTGATAAAGATTCCTCGCCTTTATTGAACACGTGATACGTTAATGTACGAGTAGCCATCGTTGATAACAGCCCTTTTAGCAATGTCAAGCGCGGCAAAGAAATTTTCACAGATACGCGTCGGCGCGAGCTATATAAATACATCAGGCACTTAGACGGCCACTTTGACCGCGTCGACGCTTCCGTTCAGAGGCTGCCAGGCCCTTCCTGTTTCTCGTTTCCGCCGCATTGACGCTCTCCAGATCGAGATAATCGAAGCTCGTCCAGACTGTCGCTTATTCGAACGAACGTATCTGCCGTCGGGGGTGGCTCGGGAGGTCGCTGGGAGGGTGTACCGTTGTATCTTGGCGCTATTAGCGCGAACAATACCGGAACCAGTCTGGGATGTATCCTGTCCTTAACGCCTCTCGCTCCCTCTCTGTCCTCTATGCTTAGTCGGCACCCTCTCTTCCTCGTTCTCCCTCATCCTCTCTCTCACTCTCATTTCTGTCCTTATGCCCTTCTCGCGCCACCAAACAGCCTCGAGTGCCCAATGCTTTTTCTCACGGGCAATTTATCAAAGCTCTCCGATGTTTTTGTATCTGTCAAAGTATGGCGTATTGTAGGTATATAGATATATAGATACATATATATGTGTGTGTATATATACACTCACACACACTTACATGCGTCATGTGTATAGCTATACATCGAATCCGTTGTCGCGGTAAAATGCAACTATGGCGAGGAAAGAAACTCCCAGCGCGATTCGTTCTTACGAAGAATTACGACGATCCAGCGCAACTGTCACTGAGGGCGTCGTCAGATGGAGCGGATTTGATACATTGTTGCCTGTCACGCATCAATGTCATTATTATCCGAACGTATGCTCGACGACTGCTCTCTCGAAGTCTTCCGAATCGATTGCCTGTCCCTGAAATAAATGCATTTCATCGCGCACAGCAGTCTCGAACTCGATTTCTTTTGTTACAATACTTCATTACTTCAACTTATTAACGAGGAAAGGATATTCGAGAAAGTACTCAAATATTAGGATTCATTTGGAAAACTTGATAAAGAATGTTCGATAGTCGAAAATGGATTCAGTAAAAGTTGGTATTTTCTTAGAGGAGCCGACAGAGTGTTATTGATACGCGATGTACTGGTGGGCGTCACCAACAGGGAGCAGCTTTCTCGAAGTAATTTATATATTTTCTTTTGGCCGATATTTGTCATCAAAGAGTGGCCATTAGTAGAAGAGCAGAGCAAAAGAAAGGCCTCTGGGAGACACAGCGGGAGGCATTAGACCGTAGCTCCCATTAGCTCGACTTGGTTTTTCTCTCGAAAGGAAATTAATGGCCGATCTCTACTCGAATCTCACCACCGATAGAACTGGATCGACCGTATCCTCGTAGTATCCCTCTGTCTGTCTGCCATCTTGCGCCAGCGTGACGTAATTTCAAATTCATTTCTGATTTTTTTTCCGAATTATTAGCGACTTCAATTTCACGCCGGACAGAGTCAACGAAAATACAATGCAATTCCTCGTTAAACGCAATTGCCCATTAATTTAAAGTAACTTGCATATCCCATTATTTGATCATCAGTTACACCATACGGCAGCAAGAAACGTCATGATACGAACGTCGCGCGCGTATCTAGGCATTGCACCTCAAAGCTGCAGGGAGTCAGTCGGTCGTTCGCACTCGCAGTTGGGAACCACGTGAGTGGCACGTGACTAAGAGGATGTAGCAATTATATCTCCACTTCATCCTCTCCTCAACCTTCACTCTGCGCCACCTCCGCGACCAGCATTGCCTCCTCTTTCCCAACCCGCTCGTCCTCCTTCAGCACCTTCTCCCCCTGCCCGCTTCTTCTCTTAAACGCGAGCCGCCTCCGTAGCGCAACAATTAACGTGATATCAAAAATGACCCTTCCCCGAATCCGAAAACTGGCGGCTATTCATCAAAGGCGGCCGCAATAAATTCTTATTGTCGGGGGGCATCGGGGTATTTACGATTCCTTGAACACCGGTACGCGCTCCTTTTCTTCCTGTTTTTTTTTTTCTTTTTTGTATCGCGTCTTTTCTCCCGTCTTCTATCGATTATTGAAGTCCTTTCTTGCTTCGCTCGTTCTTTCGCCGGCATGTGGTCGAGCATAACATATTTCGAGTCGCTATTAAGTTTCCCATAATCTACGGAAACGTCGGCCGAAGTTCCCTTGAGAATACTAGACAAACAAAATTAATAGAGACGCGGTTTCCATTTTCTTGCGACGCGACTGTCGAGGATCATAGGTGCGCGCTCGCGATGCATATTTAGCCAGACTCGCTCGGGCAATGAGGAAGAAATGAGATAAGAGGAAGAGGAATTACACGAGGCAGGTGTAGGTGGTCCCCGCGGTTATTCCCCCAGGAACGTATTTGCGAGCTGTTCGGGCCGTCAGATCGGGGCCTGATCTCGAGAGCCTTACACTTATACGGTAGCCGAATGACCCCAGGAAATCTAATTGTCGGTCTTCGAGCAAATTGCAAAAATAAACACGTCCGCGGAACGACGGCAGGGAGCGAAACGGGGATGAAGGGGTTAGGTGGGAAGGGTCGGGGACCAGCCAGTGGTCGTCGGAAGTTCGTCCTTTTTTCTATTTTCTTCCTTATCCCGTCCTCTCGCGATCTCCGTTCGACTCTCTTCCACGGGGAATGGAAATACTAATTTTGCGGAATACAGTGGCTGGACTGCGGTGAGCGCCCGTTGGGAGACGGTGGTGTGGGTCGTGATTACCTGGGGATAATTATAGTCGACGTGCGCGCGGCTTATAGAAGGGGGTGGTGGGCCCCAATGTGCGCCACGTCCGATGTGCGTTCACGTGTGCGCGCGGGTATCACGTGCCTGATGCAGGTCCGAGGTAAAGTCATCTTCGTAAAAGCGTCACTTTTGGAAGTTTTGTGCGCGATCATTGCCGGCATACCCAGGTAATACGCGATTCCCCTGCATGTCTCGTGATCCGATATAAGCCGGTATGTCCGTGTATCACGACAATTAAATATTGTTTCGCGCAAGCAACTTCGTACCAACGCGAATCCCTTCCTATTACCTTCACAGAATCATAGATTATCGCGAATGTGTGACACGAAATTTATCGGGAAGACATATTTCGATACGTATACCGCGTTAACACCAGATTAGCATGGCCGACAACGCGTCCAACGGGGCTCCTTACGCGCTCGAGGCGACAGCGTTGCGCCGAAAGGCGTCCATCGACAAAAGGCAGAAAAGGGAGTAAGCGATGACGGAGAGGAGTCGCAAGGTGGACGGAGAGGACGGCGAAGGGGGTCATGAACTTGCGCACTTGGAACGGTTGAATTCGTGTCTTTGTCTCTTCGATGAAGGGCGCCGCGGTAGATATCTCTCGGGGTATATATGTGCGCGGTTTGAGGTGGAGGCACTAAATCAAGGCCCCGCATGCTTTGGATGGCGTCTAACAAATGAGCCAATGACAACCAGCTCGGCCTGGCTCCGCTCTCTCGCTCACTCTCTCTCTTTCTCTCTCTCTCTCTTACGTTTTCTCTCCTTCCCCCTTACCCCCTCTCTCACGTGCCTCTTTCTCCTCCCCTCCCCCCTCCCCGTATTCTCTCTCGCTCCCACGGGAACAAAACGATAATATATTCGAGCGCGCAAGAGAGCACAGACGGGATCCGGACGGATCGAGCGGATGCTATATATGCTGTTTCGAGGCCCACGTGGTGGAAGGATGATCGAGGCTGAAGGAGGCGAAATAAGGTGGAGGAGGACGGTGGAGGATCATGGTTGGTGCTGATCGGGGCGGGGTGCGCAGGGTGAAGCCTTTTACACGTCACCGAGAACTAATACCCCGACGCACGCTAATGACGGCCAATAATTTAAAATATGAATTTGTATAAATCACCGGTAATCGTTAATTTCTCGGAATGTTAGATCGGCCCGGTCCATCACGCAGCGGCACAGGGCGACGGCGGTCCCTGCGTCTTTGAGGTCCTCGCGGAGGTCATTTGTGCCGGGGCCCCAGATTAATTGGATTAATTAGGCATTACCGTGCCCCGGGGCACGCCGGTGCATTAGTCGGGAACACAGAACGGAGTCCTATGCGGTACCGACGAAGGTCTCGCCACGACCTTCGATGGGAGATCACTTCGGAGGATTCGCGGGATCTTTGATTTAGATCGACCTGCTCGGATGCGACCTTCTCGATTCTTGGGAGCCATTCGTCTTCGTCGCTCAACGAGCCTGGTGTCCGTAATTTTTTGAGGAATTTCGCCAATCTATTTCCTCTCTAGCGTATAGTGTGAGAGTAATTATAAAATTATATAATGTATAATTTCATAGTTGTTCACATTCATTCTTACTCCACTAGAAAGTAGATTGGCGAAAACTATAGGGTTGTGTAAAATTTTGCTTACTAAGGAACATGAATAATCATTACTACTTTTCGCATTAAACACGAACGACGTAACGTGCGACGATCGGCAAAGATAAAAAGAAGTGAATGAGCATCACGATGGCTAAGCGCGCGAAATCGAAAGTTCGCCTTGACCTCGCGCTAATCCCGCGGCGTTCTTCCATATCGCCGACGACACAAACGCCGTACGACACAAACGATCCTCGAATTGTCGGCAGGAGAACAACACGCGCGGAGACCTTTTTCTGTTGCATGGTCAAAAGTCATTACCGAGTAACGAAATTTGACATGGTTTTTACTCTTGTTGCGCGAGAGAGAGCGTGAGCGTTCGCCTATAATTATTTCCACATCTATCACTCCGGTCCGGCAATGGCCGGCGCGGCTGCGGCTCGAAGATTGAAGATCGGCTCGCTCGAAAAAAATGAGACGCGAAACCGGGGCCTCTTTCGAGCAATAGCACTGCCGGTGGGGAAAGAAGAAGAAGAAGGGACCCCTCGTCTATATATGCCCCGTCGTCGACTGAATGCCAGTCGGTTTCCTCTTGTTCGACGACGGCGACGCACGAAAGGCTTCGATGACGTATAGTTCGTAGAAAGAGAAGAAATAAAGAGGACAAGGAGGAGGGAGGGAGAGAGAGGGAGGGAGGAACGTACCTGAGATTGTCCTCGGGTTAGAAGAAAAAATGTCATTGTACCGGGAGGAACGAACAGTCATTTGGTCTGGAAACGGCTTGACGTTAGCTGGTCCTCTGTGCTCACTACCGATCCATTGATGAATGCTCGAGAGCCATTAACGATTTGGCCTCGAGCGTATCCCATGACGTTTGAGTATTTCCGCGCGAAGAAGGATACGTATTCGTTCGACAAATGACGATGCCTATATAGCTGTGCGAAATTTTGCACGTACTACATCCCATAAAAAATTTTGACAAGAGAAATCACCCACGTATTTGTTATCTCCCCTATCAAACTGGAATCATACAGTCAATGAAACAAAGGTTGCAACATTTTCGATAAACCTCAAAACGTATCCACGGTATTTTCAATAGGAAAATTTATCTTCGGAAAAATATTGAAAAATAAATTCTCCTGTTGAATATAAATGCGTTGCGAGAGTCTTTGAAAACAATAAAAGGGAAATGTTCCAACCTTCCTTCCACCGAATGCACACGAGACTGCTGCCATCTTCCAACTTCAAAGATTACTGTGACAACGAAAAAAATGCTCTCGTTTCATTAGCTCGATAAGCGACCGGTCGCGGTGTGAAGAGAAGGGGTTCGTTCGGCCACTTCGTGTTTCTACGGAATCCACATGGGTATACCTATCTATAGCCAGGCGCTCTGATGTATTTCTGAGGCTTGGCGAGCAGCCACCATTATGCACATGATAATTAGAATGCGTTGGCGCGTGTCTCTATATATCCGCGCGTGCTGTATGCGTGCTATGAGTTAGGATACCAATCCCGCTGCTTAGCGGACTGCTCTTTCACTGGACCAGTCGCGCTGCTCTTTCAACGGACTATTCGCTACACTTGCACTATTCCTGAGCACGTAGTAGCGCGGTATTTTTTCTTCGATCTATGAGTACGGCTTTTACGAATGTCGCGCACGCGTCCGAGCTTCGAATAAACGATTTGAGTCATCATAAACAAACTCATAGTCATCCAGGATCCATATGACAATGGCTCGCGCAAAGAGGAGCGCGATGAGATCCACGGTCAAAGATGCTGGTGAAGTTGGCCTGTTGTGTCTTGTACCGCATCGTAAACATTATTGTGCGCTTGCACGACATATAGAAATCACATGGTATCATAGACTCTCGCGGAGTGTCAACACGAAACGCGGTCTATCTTTAACTTCAGAGACCACAAAGCGGTTTGTGATGCACGCTATATTAAAATCTTCTTCCGACTGGAAGTGGAGTTGTCACGATCTCGCGACGTCTAGTTTCGCGAATTTCTATAATTAAAGGAACTAAACAAGAAAATCGTGTATTAATTATAGTACTAATTATAGTTATTTACTTATCTTATAATTAGTGTATTGTGACACATGAATTATTTGGACGAGATAATAGTGGAATAATTTTATTTGATCTTTATATAAATTTATGTATGTGCAGATATTTAAAATTTTCACATATAAAAATGTAACATAGTTTATAGAAATGCTCTTAATACAAACTAAACAGTTTTATGCTCGGGTACCTAAATATCTGTTTAGTACTCGATTTACGGATATTACTCGAGTACTTGGATATCGTCTAAATAACTGCATAGCCAAGTATTGAATAATAATTGAAAATTTTATCTTTTGTTTCCTCGAGTTACACTAATTGCAATATTCGACTACCTGAATCATTTTCGCAATAACCAAGTACCCAGAAAATGCCGAAAACCTTCCAGGTTTCGAGTAATATTTAGATATTTAAGTATCGAAATATCGATACCATTTTGTAGCCTTCGGCATATCAGCTATACTATAATTGTTTCTCCGTACTCTCATTATCTCTCAGTAATTATATCGATATTCATGTGTCTTTGGCCAACACCAAGATCGGCACAGGAAATCGTTGAAACTTAGCCTGGTTATTCGGGCAAACAGGCTTACGGTTCGCCGGTGCCACACGTACGTTCGAGTAAGTGCAATCCCAGGACGGGGATAATTCCCGCGCCAAGTTTTAATATCGAGTTTCCGTATCGAATGCCGCTCAGAAGTAGCCGGAGGTAAAAGAGGAGGACGATGTTCTTACCAGAGTAGGAAGACTCGGCTTCGAAGCTCGAAATCATCCGCGCAGACAACGAGCGCGGTGATATCTTGTTTCTTTAATAAACGGAAACGGAACGTAATCGTATTATTTGTTTCTACCTTTAAGAATACTACCCTCCTCCTAATACCCGGCTTGAAGTGGAGAGAAACGAAACAACTAGATGGCGAGAAGGAAAAGACCATGAGGGGAGAAAGAGGGTGAAAAGGAGGGAGATGAAGAGTGAAGGCAAAGATCTACGGGGACGAATGGAAAGGTGGGGGAGAGGAGAGAATGGAAGGAATATTTAAGAAGGTATTAAACTTCCCTGCTCTCCGCTTCCACCTCCGCCGTATGGATGAGAAAGTATTAACGTTGTACTTTATTCGCGGCTGCCCCGATGAGTTTTCAAATATGGAAAGGATCTTATCGTCCCGATTCCATTTCTGATTATCAACGATTTATCTCGGTATCGCCCGATAGCCTCGAAGCGTTTCCTCCACATTATATTCGATCCTTTTGTACGTTTTAATGATACCACTATATGTATCTCCATATGATGAATTGAATATTTCTGATGACTCTAAAATTAAAGTGAATGAGACGACATTACGCCGATCTATGTGCTAGTCAGGTCATCGGGAAGGGAATTTTCATTCAGACTTAAGCGTTATCCTGACTCAAATCCTTCGAATATACATACAGGTCAGAGAGACCCGAAGTGGAAAATTCGCACGCGTAAACGGTCATGTGAGACGTACAGTGGGCAGTAATCCCGCAATCGCTCCCGCTGTGATATTCTTATTGAGAATAGTAGCTGAAGAAGCAAAACGTCCCGAGATCGCTGAATGGGGTGCCGCGGTGCGCCAGAGTCAGGTGTCGGGCCCGTGGACCCGAAGAGAAATGCATTAACAGGTGTTGCGCTCGGGGTAATAGCCGATATATCATCGCCGGGGCCCACCTAAACGAACTCGCGTAACCTAAAAGGGAAAAAGGCATATGCCAGCGAACTATATTTTAAGAAAGCTTGAAGAGAACGACCGCGTGAGAGACGTCCGGATGCGATTGGACGCGCGACCAGCTGGCTGATAGATTTCAACTGTCCCCGCGAACGATGTAAACGCTGGGAGTTCATAACGGGTGAATTAATTGTGGTTGAGATGCATTCGTAATAATGCTTTAAGGATAAAGAAATGATTAATGCCATTGATTGTCCCCTGGATACGCGTGCGTCTTCAAAACTTCCTGAAGGGAAAAGAACGTGTGCGGTTGTGACGGGTAATAAAAGGGAACAAGACTTCGCGGTGCAGTTGCGAGGAGGAGGGAGAGGCACAGGTAGACGTGCGATTCACGAAATTGCGGACTTGTCAAGCGCGTACGTGACGCATTACTACATGTGGCAATTTCAATATGAATAAGAAACGATGCATTCGCACACCCATACGTAATCGTACTTCCCGCAGAACGCGAGCAATTAACGAATCGCTAGCACACTTTCGCCACTTTGTAACCAACAATTCGGCTCGTAGGAATTGAAATAAACCGCCGCGCGCATCATCCGTTATCCTTGATTATTGCAAGCATTACCAGGAAAGGCTCATAAAATGCGTCGCGCCGTATATAACGCCGCTATCGCAGCCGAACCGATCTGTAACACTGCGGCAAAGGGCGATGTTTCATCCGGATCATGAGCGAGTAACTTCTACATTACGTAGACGCTTACCGAGCGACCTTACCGGTCGGTGGCAGTGGCTAAAGACTCGGGGATCGGGTTCAGTTAACGATTACAAATTGGGTGCCCGATCGGTACCTATTCCCGGATTAATAGAGCGATAAATAATCGAAAGCTGATTACCAGAAGCAGCGCCGCTTTATATTCAACGTTGTCACCGTGAAACGCAAAGAGCCAACGGCTCGGGAAGCAAAGAAAAATCACGAAGCGAGAGGATTGGCGAACAGAAAAAAGACATATAGGATTACAAAGGCGGGAGAGGCAGTGAGAAGAAATCGATATTTTTTATGTTTAAAAAATATATATTTTTATACCCTTATACACATTTGTGCGAGACACAGTGGGCCAGTTTTTACACACATTGCATCATAATATAAATTCTAAAAACGCTTATTTTGCGATAAACAAATGATAGTTTTCAGTAAACTTTGATTTTCATTAATGTTTTTGATAAATGCTTGTTATTAATGTTAACTTATCGTTAAATATGCTGTGGTATCATAATTGTATCGATATTTTCTAAAGCCCCTGTGTATCTGGAGTTTCTATCTTAACTTGAACGTGAATAGCTATATTTATACTGGCCCGATTACCGAAGTCAAATAACGTTAAGTCATGATTAGTATCTGGATGGATAATCGCTCAGTCGGCGCCTGTAAAATAAAATTATATCGGTTATGATAAAAGAAGAAAATTAATGTTAAACCGGATGATTTATAATAAAGAGTACAAAAGCTCACACACGCGATTTTCTTTGGGAAGCAGTAATAAGATGGAGACAAGAAATGCTACTTCAAGTAGGCAAGAAAATAAAGGGAACGAAAAAGAAGGACCAAAAACAGGGAGTAAGGTGTGAGCATGCAAGGATCGGTGTGACGATTTCTTAACGCCCGGTGTATCCAGCACCCGCGACACACCAAAGCTGGTTTTAAGTTATACCAGGAGGAACGTAAAACCCGTAAACGTGCCCGCGGCCAACATATTACGCGCATTAATTCGCCGTGCTTGACGTGGAAGGCGATTCGTAATACGCGAGCGGGAGCGGGGACCGAGAGACACGTCAAGCGGCGGCGGCGGGGATCGAGCACAGAGAGGTGTGCAAGAGGTAGGTGGAAAGAGGTGACAGAAACGAGGAAGAAGGAGTACGATCCTAGTTTATAACGAGATCGGTAGGGCTACGTCCGATACGTATATACGCGGCGTTGGATTTCTCGGTAATTATAAACTTAGATTCCAGTAAATATTCCCGTCAACCCTGGGCGACGGCAATTTACGAGATTAACCGAGTAGCATACGAAGACGAGAGGGAGAGAGAGAAAGAGAGGGAATGCAATAGATTGAGATACGTACAAAGAAAGAAGGGAAGCAGCAGTTACCACGAAAATGTTTCAAGAAAATTTTCTAAGATCAAGGATACAGCCTCATTAGATTATGCATTGAACATAGGAAATTATGAATTAGTGATTGAAATTTGACCAGTCGGTGCGAGCCAATATTGAGATTACCTGTTTAATCAATTGCTAACTTCCACCTTGAAGTTTTTTAACGCTAAACTCCAAATATGACTAAGAAAAACTGTCAGTAGAAAAAATATTCAGTACTTTTATAAAAATAATATCAATTAAATACAAAATCTATTAGAATAATTACTAAGTTAAAGAGAAGTTAAAGGAAAATTACTCCAAGATATCTCCATTTGATTTAAAACACATCTGACTTAAGATCTTTCCCTACTTTTTTTATAAATTGTTAATTGTGCTAAAAAGAGTACATTTATTTTTCCATTATTATGTATACGCTACAAATAATATCGTTATGCTCGTTGTATTTTTTCAACCAGAATAGACAACCAGAACAAACACGGTAAACACCCTGCGACAGTCGGTCAAACCGACGTCACAGTACCGCTTCAACGGATGTTAGTGGAGTATGGACGATTGTAACGCCGTGGAATTAATCTATGCCCGCGATGGTAATATTAAGGAAATGTTTCAATCCCGATGATGTATGGTGCACCGTTGCCGGTGCGTTCACAGTAGGAAAAGGGTCTTCGTTGTTCGGCGTGGTGGTAGTTGTCGTTGAGGAACGATCAATCTCGTCAACAAGTCAAGCATTGGGATCAGAGATCTTTCTTAGATGAGACAGATCCAGCAGGGACAGCTGGTGATAATCGTTCCCCACAACGAATCGCATTCCTAACGTGAGATTAAACGCTTGGCATTTCTGTCGCGCGTCCGAGGACACTTTCGACATACCTCGGAAGCCTATGAATACATTATCGAAATAAGTGAAACTTGGTCAAGTGACTCTCAAGTTTCGGGATATGAGTCCCGACTACAAATGCGGGCTTTAGATTGCTCGCAGGTGTCTTGCTGCCAAAGATTCCGATCTCCTTGAGCGGAACGCGGTGTGTCGGATCGCAAACAAACGCGGCCACAGGACTCCGCAAACTAATCCTAATCTTGCGCTACCGACAAATCGCTTGCCATAAATCCAAGGCCAAGAAACCGAGCGCCAAGACGCTCCTCCGTAATCGAAGATAAACCGCCGCACTCCCCAACTACCATCACCCCACGAGCGAAAAGCAACTATCGTACGGTTATCAAAGTCGAAGCAGGACGTCGGAGCTGCGGGGGGTATACTGTAAACAAGGAAAGAGTACCGGCGAGGGATGATGTGTCCTGGTAACTTATCGAGATAAATCAGAAATGCCGTCGAGCGTGTTGCACGTGAGCCACGATGGACGTTTACAACGATAAAAGATTTTAGCCGGACGAACGGCGGTTAAACACTTGAATTACGAGGCCCTGCACGGCGGAAGAGCTGTGTTTTGCAGCGATGCCATTTCTGTGACTATAATGGCAGATTGAAGGCGATAGCTCGCATAATCTGCACGATACAGCAGCGCGGTCGTGATTCTACTCAAGTAAAATTAAGACCTGTTGAGATCAAAATTAAGATTTTATTTGAATACTTTCGCAACACTTTTCGCTCGTAATTGCCTTCAATTTAAATTCAAAGAAAGAAAATTCCCAATTTAATCGCCGATTATTCACGATACTACTTCTCTGTTATTATTGAAATCAATTACGAATCGATATTATATCGAGTATGCTCATATTAATCGCCTAATTGCCGGTTAATGTAAAGTACACGTATACGCACATACATACGTTTGACACATAAATACGTAGAAGAATCGGCGATGTCCGTGTATCGACCTGTGTGTGCACAAATCACCCTCTGTACAGAACTTTGGTAGTTTGCACCCTTCCACTGCGCAATATTAATATCTCTAATCATTCACCAACCCCTTCGCACCCTTATCAAGGGATGCCATAGGCGTCGCTTGATACGTGTTATTCAGATTTATCCCATTTACCTTTGGGACCATATTTATCCACAGAACAAACCAAGTACACGGCCCGATAAAGCGTTTGTTTCACGAGAAGGATTAATGCTAAGCCGCAAATGAAGGATTCGAGCATTTTATTTTTATCTTATTTTTAGTCTTTGGTGACGAAGCACAGCGTGCTGTTATAATGAACCTTCAGAATAATTGCAGACAATCTATTTTAGATGTACATACAACGAATAACTATTTTATTATCTCGGCAATTTTATTGGAATCTATCTATCTATCTATCTATCTATATCTAATAGTAATCTCCTCATAACGGCATTTTTGCCTTAAAATTTCTTTAAAGCTCGGACGAAGGAAACGCGACGATTTCGAAGAAAAAGTGTGTAACCCCTTCATTTTTCGAGACACAAGTTCGTCTCATGGCGTCCTACTTTTTTTCTCGCGGAAAAATATGGAGGGACGAAATTAATCCCAAAGTGCAGATACTGTGCATATTACAGGACGTTTCCACGCACGTATGGATCCGCACGGCTGACTAAAGGGCGTTGGTCAACATGATATCACGTTGAGCCATGAACGTGTAACGCCAACTCTTTAATTTTTAACGGACTCAGCGTTTTCTCTCCCGCTTACGTAGCTCGCGAAGGGGTGGGATCATCCCCCGTGAAGGCGCGACTGGATATCAAAGTCGCTATTTATAAAGAGCCGGCGAGCGAGCGAGCGCGCGCGCGCACACACGCGTGCACATGCTCTACACGTATCCTCGATAATACGCATTTCCATACCCACACACATACACGCACACGTACGTATACGCGGAGGAGCCGCGCGAAAGAGGACACGCGGAGGGACCGGTCGGACGTATTTGCATATAGAGAGCGTTAGCTAAGGGAAATAGAAGCCGAATACGTGACAGCCTTGCTCTGGGAGGCGATTCTTCGCCGAGAGACGGACACTTCCTATCAGCGAGTTCATTAATAACCAGGCGAAGCTGGCCAAAGGTGAGGAGGGTAGCTAAATGGCCGAACGTTTCTCCATAATCTCTCGCCTCCCTCGCCCCTCTCCCTTCCTCTTTCCCTGGTACTTCCACTATCCCCCTACGGCCCTTTTAATGTACCATAAATAATCCTTCGTCTTCAGTGCAGACCTTATCTAGTCAACACACGGGGAAAACTCGTGAGCCATTAATGCAGCGCGATAACAGCTGAAAAGAAAGCACGCTGATAAATCGCGAAGGAATACGCACACGGTTTCTGCTTGTGTCTTCTTTTTGCTCGTTGCTTATGTTGATTGTGAAAACGTAGTGTGTGTGTATTGCTTGTACAGGCAGTATTAAATTTATCTCTGAAGCGGAAATACACGCGGAAAGAATGAGAGATAATCGATATTCGTGTAGGAATAAAAAAGTGAAAAGGGACAATCGAATTGGCGGAAGTGTAGATACGTACAAATGATATTGGGGCGATGGCAGCAGCTGGATGGCGCAGGACGCACCTGTCGACCTGTGCAAACAGAAACAACAGGTAACAGATAACCGTCCTTCCTTCTTTTTTCTGCTCTCACCGACACCAATATGTTGCTTGCCACTCGATGCGTGTTAATCGTGTTTCGACGTGTTATTTGCGCATACACACCCAGTCGTGTGCGCTTTTACGATGTCAGCAGATCGACTTCATAAAAATTTGATATATTCGACATAATCATAAAAATCATTAGAATTAATAATTACTAGAAAAATCATTAGAATTAATAATTACCCAACAAGTTATATTAATCATATTAAATAATTATTATAATAAAAATTTGATATATTCCACATAATCATAAAAATCATTAGAATTAATAATTACTAGAAAAACCATTAGAATTAATAATTACTCAACAAGTTATATTAATCATTTTAAATAATTATTATAACCTAACAGAGATTTATACAATATATCGAAATACAATTAGGGCGCCTCGCGAACGGCAGTGAACTCTTTAAATATCTCTCTTAAATATCGTTAATTAAATTGCTACAACATGCAAAGTTTTGTGCAATAAAAGTAGTACACGATGAATCACGATGCGCAAAAAGGGCGTCTAGGGCCCAACAATCAGACGCGAGGCGTCATCTCGGGAGGGGGTACACCTCTTAGACGCGCGAACGGGTGGTTATGTTAGAGCCGCCATAAGTCACAATTAGGTCACGGGTGGGCAGAGGGTGCGCCGGGTCTCTTTAGACGTAGGTGTATGCGGCGGACGCCACGAAATATCAGGCACCTCGGATGAAACTGAAATGTTCGTGAAGAAAGGCACACTGCTCCGTGGTGGATGCCAAACAAAAGAATCCGGCGCGCTGGTCTATACTGATTTAACGCCAGTCTAATTCGAGCGTCGCGACACCAACAGCTATGCCCGTCTATAACGCATAAATAATTACCACTTAGCTCCTTTGTCGTTACGTTGCCACGTTCTTGTCCCTTCCCTCCGCTTTGGCCCGGGATGCCCCTTTGTCCGCGTGAATCGTTTACGGCCGTAAGATTTATCGTCGTGGAATGTCGCGGCTGGCGCACGGTCACCGTTGCCGGAATCATCATTAAAGATCGATAATTCATGCGTATTATGATGCGGCCGGACCGGCTGATAAACAACAGCGCGGGCCTTTACAGCGCTGCAATCCGGCGAAACATTTTAGTGCCTGTGCCAAAATAGTTACGCCGATCTTAGTAAAGGGGCGAGCACTCCCAATAAACGCAATACAACTTTGTGCCGCCTTCTGGTAGCGCGGAATGTTGTTTTGTGGTCGCCGAAGATGCGTATCTTTCGATACAGTTTTAGACACCGCGAGCTAAGACCATCGACACACTCACACACCGTTGGAAATCTCAAGAAACCGTCGCACTCGATATGTAAAACATGAGCGCACGAGTAATTAATACGGGGTGGCCCGATAACTACTTTAATAGAGAGACAAAGAGAGAAAGAGAGAGAGAGAAAGAGAGAGAGAGAGAGAGAGAGAGAGAGAGAGAAAAAGAAAGTTTATACCTGAATAAGTCCGCACGAACCGATCGAAATTTGTCTAACCAAATAAAATAGATGGATGAAACTATATTATAAGTGTATAATGGGAGATTAAAGTTCACGCCTCTTATGGTTGAAATATGAACTACCAATTATATAAGACGTTCAAGAGAAATAATTTATGATTTGTTAGTAATATACAAAGATATATTTTATTATTATCAGTATATTAATATATCTGCCTAGTTATATTATGGATGTTATTAGCAAAAAGTCCCTCCGTTCCTACTTGTTGGAATTTCATTGGTCCAAATAATAAATGGCGAATTTAGATTTTATGTATGTATTCGTTCAGGCGTCCGCGAGACATCGAGAACCGCCTTTAGATCACTCACTGATATCGAGCTAAAAATGGTATCCTCGTAGCGTAGCGAATAAAAGCGGCAATCAAGAAGGAGAAAAATTTCCGCGATCTCACGTACCGCACCAGGAATAATCGCGCCGACGAAAAATCGAAGTGGACGTTAAGATAGGGTACCATTTCGTTATCTTTACGGCCGGGCGATTCAAGTCTGGCGTATGACCACGATCGCAGGATCGTGTCTTTGCGCGTGCACACATAAGTTTAGAACACGAGGGAACGACCTTAGACTGAGCGCCGTCTTTCAAGGAATACAGCACTCTGCCGGACAGACCTCTCCTCCTCCCGTAAAGTTTTACGACGCCGAGTTATAATTATTTTATTATCGCCGATCGTAAACGATCAAACACAGTAGAGGCAATAATATGCGGTAAATACCTTTAATGGACAGTCCGAGCACACAGACGGACGACGTGTTAAGACGCGGTCGTCGTTAAACAGCGGAAACATTGCTACGTACGCTCTCGAATCGATCGATAGATTTGTCTGGATGTCTTAATTTATGAGCGCAATGTCTCCGCCGATATATATGATTCAGCGCCACTATCGAACTCCAATTCTGTCTCTTCCACTTCGCAACTCCTTTTAACAATACATGCTCGGAATTTTGCTCATAAACCGGTACGTTTTGTCAAGCGTTCATTACTTTTTATGCTTGGAAAAATGCGTCCGCGGTACTCTCCGAGCAATCGCGAGAAGATGACGCGAATGCTCGGCCAATTATGTACTTTCAACAATGTGCTCGGTAGACGAATCGATGGCTACTTGTTGATGCAATCGTTACCAAGGATCGTTAAATATCAATTTAACATGCCGCGTATAATTAACCCATGAGACCGGCACATCGAAGGTTGAATTCGTAATCAGCGTACCCTATGGGCCAAATTATCGCGCGCTTCTCATGTACACTACGCGACTTCAGTATCGAAATTGCATCTTCACCCTAGCGGGATAATTGCTTCCATTTCACATATAATCCGTACAATTCAGCAAAAGAGATTCCGCGACGAAGGCGGCCTACGCAATCCACCGCGAAGAAATTACTAATCATTAAAAGAACTTCCATAATTCTACATTGTAGAATTGTATAATCGTAAAATCTAATTATACCATTTATTGTATGTCATACGTGTTATAACGAACGCACATTAGTGCAATTCATTTATTTTTTTTTACGGCATAAGTAATGAAAAATCTTCTCACACATACACAAAGTTTTACAAAATATAAAGATAGATATAAAATATAAGATAGATAAATATAAAGATAGATATAAAATATAAAATAAAATCTATAAAAATAGAATTAAATTATATTTTTATAGATTATATTGAATATATTTTATACTAATATTATATCTATAAAAATAGATGTAAAATATAAAATTAGATATGTTAAAAAAATCTTCATACATGTATGAAGATTTATACATGCGAGATTTATTAAAAATAAATGAATATAATGGCAAATAATTGCGAATATCTCTAAACAAATTACGCTCGTTAAACCATCACGATAATACCCCATTTATTTCCCTGCCATTTCCTCATTTGTTTATTGCACCTGAATTACGTTATTTCTTAGAAGAATAAGGCGAACCAATTCAAGAACCCCTGCCGCAATATTCACAATTACAGATTTGATTTGGCGACGTAATATAATGTCTCTAACGAGAATGTGGTGTAAGGACAAGGGTAGAACGGTAAGGAAAGAGGGTGAAGGAGTGAGAGGGGGACAGCGCATAATGCCATAATGCCAAACCAACACAGTCTCGCTCGTCAGTACCTTTGATTAGAGGCTCTGTCCTCCTGATTTGCTTCTAATAAACCCATAAAATCACCGGGAGATCAGACCCCGTGGCGTGTAACTGCTACAGTAATTCAAAGGCTCATCGAAGAGGGGTCACCGTATTTATCGATATGTTCAGAGACAGCGTCTTATGTAGCGCGACGAGGCTCCGTGGCTCGCTCATAAATTCGTGCGACACAGAATTTTTATATGTATATGTACGGTATTACAAATAATATTTTTATATTTGTAGATTATTCATACTTTTACGTCCAATCGCGATTAATTCTTTTTAACACGCATATCGTAAGTAATAAGCAATCGTAGATATTGGAGATAATTTCACTTTCTATCGTAGAATTGCGTCCTTGACGAATGTAGTAGCCTCTTATTCCCACCACTTCCTAAAAAGTCAGCATGAACTTTCTCGATTGAAATTTTCATTGCGCATATTCAGCGTGCATGCATCTTGCTGAAAGATAGAATGTCCGCGCGGATCCATCGAGAGTATACACCACGAAAGTTCGTTCGATGTGCCCTGCAAACATGTCCGGCGCCCTTGATTGGTCGTTTGAGGTTGAGATTGCAAGTTTTCTGGGCAGATGCGGCGAAAGCAGCGCGGAATCGCCAAATCGACTAATATACCAAAGTTTTCGCATCATCCGCCTAGCTATCTTGTATCTCTTCTTGGCTCTTTCCGCGCTTATTAACTCCCGCTAGTGATTTCTACAGCCAGTGGGAGGCATACCCAGTATACGTACAGCGCTGCCTTCGAGTCGTCAACCCACTTCGCTTCGTTTCCGTTCTGCAAAGACTGTCGTTCGCAGAGTGCGCGAGGATTTGGAAC
The DNA here is from genome assembly GCF_010583005.1 of Odontomachus brunneus. Lineage (NCBI taxonomy): Eukaryota > Metazoa > Arthropoda > Insecta > Hymenoptera > Formicidae > Odontomachus > Odontomachus brunneus. Next base: position 566,618 of record NW_022639572.1, on the reverse strand, counting down.
CAAAGAAATAAGTCAGACATTAAATATTCATTATATCTGCGCACAGGCTACGATTTACTTGAAGAGAATTTCATACCAAGCGGTCTTGTTCCGTATGAAATTGCGGTTCACAAAAATTTTTTAACATAACTTCCACCGCGCGAGAACTTCCGACTCCATTCGAAATCGTCTTTGCAGAAAGTAAAAATAACGCAAAAATCTCTTCGCCGAGACGGTCTTCGTCGTCGTCGCACGATTAAAGCCGCGGTCATTACAATAACACCGTGACAGACGATATCAGTCAATCAGCCGTTTCCGTTTCCTCTCTAACAAACTTCCACGAGCGAGCCGAGCGATTCCACGCCTTTAAATCCGCGAATCCCACACGGCTTTAAACGTACGAAGAAGCCGGCAGTTACGGAAGAAGAAGTTCAGCTCAAACCAGACTTCATCAGGCTCCTTTCCCCCGTCCTTTCTTTTTGCTACTACATTCGACACAGTGAGACGTTAAACGAGCATACCGCTCCCCGAGGCGAAATTTGGAATCCGCTGTAAGTCTCGAAAATGCTAATATCATCCTTCCATGCTCCTTATGCTATACATTAACGTAACTCTGTTAGACAAATAGAAGATTTTGTTTCTTTGTGTATCTTCATCGCGCTGGTTTCTTCAGACGCTCTTTTGGTTCGTCGACAATTTTCTTAGAAATTTATAATAATTTGCTTAAAATGTAATGTGTGATGTCTGTATAAACGCTGTATCTCGAGTTTTATGGATACGTGCAATGTAGAATCTTAATTTCGACTCGGGTACTTTCGCTTTCATTGATACAGTGGAGTCATGGTCAACACGTCATCATAATTACTTCGCCTAACCGAGCCTATCCCTAACCCCAGCTAACCCAACCTAATTGCACACGTATGAGTGCCCCATACTGTATAATCAGCGTAACAACTTCATCCTTACTTTCTTCAAAGATTATGTTCGTTCGATGCGACGACTACAATCACGTTCCGTTATTCGTTCGCGTTCAATCGGTCAAGGTGCAAAAGCACACGTATGGTCAAATCACATGCTGTTCAGAGTAAAATCTGAATAATGATTTTTAACGATATCGATACGTCGTTTCAATACATTGATATGTAAAATGCGATCTGTTTTTTATTGGAATGGAATTTTCTCAGTGTCGTATTTGTGACAGCTCGCGATGCATAGTTCGGCACGATAACTTATCGGAATGATGTTATGATGTCACGATGACATCATCCGCCGACAGATCTGCTGCCGCTGCATCGAGCAGAACCGGCCGACGCTCCAGACAGGATATTGTCGCGGCGCTCATTCGCTAATTGATCCATCGTGGTGTTTTATTTAACACTAACGGCGCGCGGTTCTCAATCTGCAATCTAAAGCATCCTTAGCTCTCGCGTCGCGCCTTCAAAGCAGTTGAATTTAGCGCAATGCTTTACATTTCAAAATTAAGATGATGTTATCAAGCGCATTTAGGAGTTTAATTTCATACTGTCGCGAATATCCTTAATTTTGTGACCTCAATTAGTGTCTTATAAAACCGATTTCTAACACGGTATATTCTCTATCGATTCTAAATCTCACGACAATACTTATTCCATGCCGACTCGTAATTTGAAGAAGAGGCAAGTGAGATTTTCTGAAAGATCGGCCGATTTTTTAACGATACATGCAAATTCCTTTAATTCTCGTAAAATGTCTCGGGAGAGAAACGAGACGATGAGAACCGTTCCTTGACAGAGGCAATGATATTAATTCATAGAGTTCATAATCTATTAGTTATGTTAGCGGGCGAGCGTTAACGAGTGTAATGGCAGTGTAATGGCAGCACACGCCATCTACGTGTCATTTAACTCCGACACCCTCACACCATCGATGATCTCATCCGCCGCGGCCGGCTTGACTTGACTTAATTGTTTGTTATCATTACTGAACGCGCGTGCTATTGAAATTAATGTTAATCCGTCCCGGTTAACATGTGCGCTCTCATAAAACCTGCTTCCGGCGTATGAAACGAGTTCGCTTGATAGAATTAAGCTACTTGTACCCTTCGTAAGTGACTCTTCGCAACGGCCAGGCACTCACACACACACACACACACACACACACACACACACACACACACACACACACACACACACACACACACACACACACACACACACACACACACACACACACACACACACACACACACACACACACACACACACACACACACACACACACACACACACACACACACACACACACACACACACACACACACACACACACACACACACACACACACACACACACACACACACACACACACACACACACACACACACACACACACACACACACACACACACACACACACACACACACACACACACACACACACACACACACACACACACACACACACACACACACACACACACACACACACACACACACACACACACACACACACACACACACACACACACACACACACACACACACACACACACACACACACACACACACACACACACACACACACACACACACACACACACACACACACACACACACACACACACACACACACACACACACACACACACACACACACACACACACACACACACACACACACACACACACACACACACACACACACACACACACACACACACACACACACACATAAAAAAAGGATGATTCCTAGAATATTTAATTTCTTCGGGATATATTCGCGGGGAACCTCATTTCCGAGATTAACAGTGTCGTTCCGAGTCAACATTATTGCTCAACAACACTGACGATATTGTCAACGTGAGAAATACAATAATTATGATTGACTTTTGCTGATACGCCGTAACGTGACCTGATAACGCGAGATCAGTACGTGAGAAATTGGGGGCGACTAAAATTGATTGATCTTATCGCCGGCTAATAATACAAAAAAATTTCAGATCGTAGTCGTCGCCAGTGAAACTGTACTCGTCGTTTGACAGACGGTTTAATGACTGAGACCTCGGCTGCCAATAAATTGTTAAAACAGGTATCGATGCAGTTACGAGGTGCAATCCAGTGCGCGAACATGCTGCCAGATAAGATCGGACAAAGTATTAGGAATTATCGGTAATAAAGGCAGCAAGCACTGCTCATTATCCTACACACAATCATAAGAGGTTTACTTTTTTTCTGCATCCTTACCGGAAAATTCAAAGCCCGTGAACATAAAGTTATTTATCGCGGGGCATACCCCGGGATGGAATTAAGAGTCAATTAAAAGGATTCTTCATTAAATTCCCGTAGCTATCTGTAATTACCGGATCATTAATGGGAGCAACCGAGTGTGGTATCTGAAGAAATGGAAGGTTGTAGATTATAACCGGAGATGCATCCTGATGTAAGTTATGTACTAACGGCACGACAAGCATTATTCGACGGAGGAGAATGTCGTAAAACACGGCGTTCGGTCGGCACCGACAGTAATGAATGTTCAGCAATTTTTCCAACTCGATATTTTTGGAGATACACGCGGAGAGAAAGGACTGGTTAAATTGACGTGACAATGACGCAGCTAAATGCATTTCGGTTGAAGGAAACAAAATTTCTGGTTCTCAGGAACTGAACTTAGCTCGCAGATTCTGTTTCCTTCGGTCAAAACGCGATTAGCCGTATGTCAGTGTCGTGCTAATTCAACAAATCATTTTTCCCCGTGCGCGATGAACCCGCGCGCAAATAAAAAAACAACAAAGAAACGAGAGAAAGATCCCAGATTATTGCGCCGCCGGGTGATTTCGCTCGCAGCGACCGTTATCAGTACTTGCGGCATTGTATCGAAAGATAATGGATCGCTTTCGCGGCTGTCGAAGTCCGTTAAACGGCTCATCATGAATTTCACAGACCGTTCGTGCAATCTGTAATAATATCGTCGATCGGCGGGTAGACATAAGGACTATCAGCCGTATCTGGACCGTGCCCGATTCGTAATAAACTGCGATCAGCAACTATCTACGCCCTTTTGCGCATACGACTATGCGAATACCGCACGAGCCGGTTTCCAGCTGGCACACAAAAGCGCATTATCGCGTCGCATTATCTATCGCCACAATTACATCACTGTAAAATTTATTATTGCGAACATAATCTCGTAATTTATGGGTCCGCGTGATAAATTGGCGGGCAAATAAAGGCAATTAATCGTATCGTCGGGCAACATCTCGATCTCAAAGGACTACGAGATGCGTCTTTATAAAGTGGCTGTTCGGAAAAGACACGATACACGAGCGTCGCACGGAGTATTTGCGGCCTTGCAGCGCTAAAGTTAATTTCGACATTGTAGCACGCGACGAAACAAGTTACACCGCCGTGTGAAAGTTCGTACTATAAAGATAGCTGTTATTTTCAAAACAGCGGAGATGGAGCCGTGCCTGAAAGCAGCACAATCAAGTCATTTCGAAGTAGGATCAATACCAGTAATTATATTTCACAGGCTTTATTAGAAAGGCGATATGACAAGCTACAAGTCGAATAATGGTAAATTAAGAGTGCATCTCGCGTCAAAAATCGCACCATCGCCATAACAGTAAGCTTCGTTCGCAAAAAACCTCTTCAAAGATGGAAATCGTGAATTTTGAAAGAACTCTTTTCACCAGAGAGAAAATGACATGTGTTTGAGGGATTACCATGTGATCACTACGTGATCGAATAATAATGCGAGTTCCGTAGGTTGGTGAGTTATTGCCCTACAGGTCAACGACCACATTATACCCTGTCTCACTGGGTACATTAAATAAGAGTCGTTTATCGTCAATCAATGAGAGGAAGTCGAATAATCAGAACCCGCGTCACAGATTAGCAGCAATTTCTTTTTCAATTTGACGCCCAGTGCGTGAACTATGTGTAATGAATCACTGCTTATAAACTTGTTTGATCGAAAATAATTCGGATAAGAGCGGATTTATCATCCATAGATGCAGATAAACTGCATAAAATAAACAGCATAAACTGGGTAAATAGTGTGCAGAGTCTACGCGTTGCACTGCAATGACAACGATCGATTTTGTCGGCTGAGATCCCACACGGTTCGGCACATAAAGCCGATTTTGATGAATCTTTTCGCGGCTAAGGCAGCCATCATAGATTACACGCTGCTGAGAGCACTTTTGTTTCCATTTCTGCGTTTTGATTCCTCTTCTTTCCTGTCGACGGCACTACGGCGATACTTAGGACACGCCGCTGGTCGTAACGCGGGATTTCAAAGTGTATAGACAAAGGTTATAGATTGATTCTATGAATTTATTTTAATACCCAGGCATTAGTGGTCATTAAATCTGGCATGACCGAACCGGTTGCTTTCTTATGACCATGGGGATCATAAGTCCGCGGTTACGGTCGATCACCATTCGACGATAACGCCACCAAGTCGGGCTCGAGGTTCGTCTGGTAATCCGACGATAACTTTCGCTTTTCTTTTTCTTGTCTTTTAAGAGAGAAGAAGAGAGAAAGAGAGGGAATTTGGTGATATGCATCGCAAAATAACGCGGAGATCGAGTAACATGCGCGACCATAATTAAAGCGTTTGAAGCAGCTTTGTAGAAAAAAGAAATTACAAAGTATAACAATAGAGATTCACTAGAAGCCTTCAGATAAAATCTAAAAATAATTAAATTCAACACTAAACGATTTACATTCGTGTAGTATTAGAATTGTGAAGAAAGGTAAGAATTGCACACTTTTCAAGAATCTAAGAGAGTTGATTGAGATTCTTCTCACAGTGAGTGATCCAAAATGGCACGTTCGAACATTCTATTCATAAATCCTAACTCTCGCGCGCGAGTGACAACGGGAATTTGCGAGAGGTCGCGGCAAGATCTCCTCCGTAAGTGAAGCACGAGAATTCGGCGGTGCCTGCAAAAGTGGCAAGTAACGACTGCCGTCAGAAACGTGACAGACTGTCGTGCATCAAGCGCGCTCGTAACAGCCGCTTCACGAAGCGCTCGTTACAATCCGGTCTTGTCCTGATACACGTTGCATTTAGTCAGGACCACCCTGTATCCACGCGAACGCCTCTGCCCACGTACGCGGGAACCGTCCCGCCGCTGTGGATATTTATACAGCTATTGTCCCCGAATCCGGCGCCGATAACTCAGTCTAATTATACCGAAAGCAGCGCGGATTATATCCGCCGAGAAAAAGATGACACCGACGAGACCGAAATTTGTCATAGTGAGGATATGGCGACGACGCGAAGTACACATCGCGGTATGATTTGCGACAATAAGGATGGCACTCGACATTCCATGAAAAGCCCGACGACGGCCATCTATCAGTGTATTGTCCCGTTTCAACGTTACAAGATTATCGTTCATTTTGCAGTAATAATGAAAGACTGCGGTGCGGCTAAATTTTATTGAAACTTAACTATGTATGCGGAGAAAGATTGTGTCTCGACTGTACGACGAAAGAACTTTCAGCAAAGTGTTCATGGAATCTGTGTAAAAAGGCAATCTGTAGAGATAAATCATATTTATTTATTTTTGTAGAGATACCATGAATACTCTTTCGAAAACACACAACCATGGATACTACAAAATATTTCATTTCACAAGCTGGAAAAAGCAGATCTGCGTAGAGAGACTTGAAAATTTCAGTGAAATATATGTCCAGCATATTTTTACATGTAGATTAGAAGGCTCTAATAATACCTTATCACGCACATACGACACGATAACTCTATGCACGTCACAATACTGCTCGGTTGACGCGTAAGGCGAATGAATGAGTGAATGAAACACGAAGCAGTGTAAAGGTAGGAGAGACGACGGAGGAGAGGAAGAGAGGAAGAGGCAAACGCGAACAGCTGTAAATAACAGCCGTTATAAAATAAATGTAACGAGTCGTTCGATAGCAAAAGGCTAATGAAAATAGGTGCGTGCGGATGCCAAGAGACAACGCCCCAATTAACATAACGCACATCATGCGAAGACTTTTATTTATTTATATTCGTCTCTTGAGAGAGAGAGAGAGAGAGAGAGAGAGAGAGAGAGAGAGAGAGAGAGAGAGACGCGGAGAGGAGGCAAGCGGAGTTTTATTTATGGCCTATCAGGTTAATTAATAACGCACGACGCTGTCCTCTATGCCTCCCGCACTCGCTCTATCATCGTGAACCTCTTTTTCGCTCTTCGTATCCGTACGGAGCTTAGCGTGTACGACGAATGGCGCGGAAAAATTAATTCGGTCATTAACGAATCGCATTTGTAATAGTGCGACTCGTGCTCGCTGCGTCCCTCGGGAGCCGGACGAGAAAGGATGAGCGCGGTCCCGCAGGTATTCCGGGAAATATCGATTAATCAAATGAAGGGCGAGCACTTCGCAATCAGTGTTAACAAAGTTTAACGAGCTTCCTATTATCGCGCAACGCGCTAAGTGCCTTTCATACGGATATCAGTCGTCGATAAACACAAACGCGGCAGAAATTAATACGTATTAGTGGAATCATTACTTTCTGTCGTTACGTTCTGGCTCGAATATATCATCATTAGCCGAGATATATATATATATATATATATATATATATATATATATATATATATATAATATGTGTGTGTACGCGCGCGCGCACATACACACACAAATATATGTGTGTGTGTGTGTGTGTTGCGTGTGTATATATGTATATATGTATATATGTATATATGTGTGTGTGTGTGTGTATATATATATATATATATATATATATATATATATTATTAAGTTGTGGTCTTGTGTATGAGAGGAACTTTGAATTCAGCGCATGAAACTAACGCGGTGACGTTTTACGATACTGAGCTTTCGTGCGCGACGACCTTCAGAAACGTGCTAGGTCAGGTTATTAACAGGGCACGAGGACTCTTGTTTTGTAGAGGCACGAGGTTTAAAGAAGATGGTATCCTTCGGCGGTGGAAGGCCAGCCGAATTCAAACGACCGTCTCAAAGGATCCTTCTTTCCTGGGAAACGAACCGATCGTGTTACACCGGTCTTTCGGGACCTGTGCGCTAGTAATTATCCCTCCCCCTAACTATAGAGACACTTCGGATCGCGTTACACTGTTGGTTTTTACAATTAGTGAAGACATCATCTTTTTACGCCCGGCGACATAAATTATTTGCCGGTTCCTTTTAATTTATACGCTTTGAAAATACAGACCCGACAAATTTATACATCTATATGTCCATTGTGCACCTGTACACACACACATATACACACACAGGGCTATTTGTGGAAAGTTAAAATTGAGACTATCGTTCCATCTTATAAAACTCGCTACACTGCGAGTAATTTTGCGAAATAACTAATCAATTTTCTTTTGGCTTTATACAAAGCGCGGGTTAAAATCAGCTAGTACAATATAGGGACGTTATCACCCAAGATATAGAATAAGATGCGATGCGATATGAAAATGCAATTAATTATCAAATGTATCGTTCGTCGTGTTATCGGCGCTCCTGTAACGACGTCCTCCATGGCTCATCGCGATCGTTGACTATAGTCACGCGATCATAGCGTTTCACGGCGCTATCACGAACATAACTCCGCCATAAAAGGTCCCCAATACATTTACATACACACAGTTTGATTACTAGTGGATATCCGCATGACCTGCACAGCCTTATCGCACTTCCGCTGTGAGCGGGCAAGACCGTCGAAAAAAATATACGTCGTTGCACAGTCGCGCTCTTGCAGCACGGTATATGTGCGCCGTCGTATGCGTTGGACACAATGGAGCGCAACCGACGTCGGGGTCTGGGCGACTCTCCCGCAACTCTTTCTCTTTCCCTCTCTTTCTTTCTCTTTCTGCAGAGCTCCAGTATAATGTTTTATGGCGGCGATCAGCCGTAGAAGTATGAAGTGTCGATAGAGCGAGGCAGAAGCGAAGAGCGGCGAAGATCAAAGGATCCATAGAGGCCGCGTGGTAGCTCGGGACAGGGTCCCCCTTTCTCTCCACCTCCGTCCAGCCCCTCTCCCTCTCGTCCCTCACCGCACCCTCTTTCCACGTCCTCTTTCTTCTCCTTCGCGCCTCTACTCTCTTGTGATCTCTTCTTCGCTGTCTCCATCTTGCACTCTGTTCGGCCAACATTCTCTTCCCCACGACTGGGGCGAATGGTTTCTGCGTTTGCAGCAAGTCTTCCTTCTTCTTCTTCGTTTGCTCCTAATCCCCTTTCTTCTCCTCCTCTTCGCCTCGTCCTCCCTGCGCCATGATTGGCGCTGAGCTTCGTGACGATTCCATGATTTTCTTCGATGCTCGAGAACGGCGAATCGTATTTTCTGACTGCCGTCGAGTCCCACGCTGAAGATATTAAAACTCGCGTTATGAGCGGATGATGAAGATGATGAGGCTCGGACGATGGGCTTGAATCGGAAAGCTATGAGAATATGTAGATATCCTGGCAGCGATTAGCTTAAAATCCTCTCGTCTCTTTTCGCTCGATTTGATTATTCATCCAAAAATTTTTCTCCGGACTTCTATTCCACTTATACATCTCCCTAGCTTTTTGATTCTTAGAGACCACGTATCTATTTAGCATTACACGTTGATTGCTGTGAGAGTCACCAGTGACTGGAACGATAATAATGCCGCGTCTCATTGTTTCACGTACAAAATGTAACCAATCGCGCATAACAAATTTAACATGTGACCGATAGGAAGCGAATGAAACGAGCTAGCAGATATATGCGTCGTGAGTTACATTTATTTGCCGTATTTCTGGTTATACAAACTTCAGTTAAGCATCGAAATAATCAACGAAAATCATCGCGGCAGTCAACGTGTTGGCGCGTAAAGTCACAGTTTGAATTTCGCCGAGCGAAGATTATGTGGCCGATGACATTCTTCCCAGCCATTATTATCGGCAGACCCGCCGGATCGCTTTGGCCCGTTCGGGGACTCTGATGAGTCAGAACCTACCGAGCGGCGTTCTGCTAATTTTTCAATTTATTCCTCCAATTATGGCGAAGTGCGCGATACGCCGACAATTGGCTGTTATTAGTTTCGAAATGCGAGGATTCAGCCGGAGTGCTTCTTCCGCCGGCAGAAACGAATTCGCGCGTCTCCGGCGCTGCGTCGGCGACTCGGCGGTGCCCCTCGGCCTTCGTTCGTGCCGGTCATCGTCATTTCAGAGACGGGGTCGTTAATACGCGGATAAGAAATTAAGGGCGGCTCCACTTTTTTACGATCTTATAGGAAAAGCTGCACGTTGCCTAAACGTCGTCCCGCGCGAAATTTACGCTCGCGTCGTTAAACGCACCTGTGACATTCGTCGATTAGGTTGTGTAAACTAATAAATGTCGCTCTTTACTCTCTTTATATACTGGTGTTATTATAATAAGAGCAAGCTCACGCGACTGTGAAAGTGAATTTTAAAGTCCATTCTCTCTATGTTACAAACAAGGACGTTCATTTCGCCTGCGGTATACACGGAATAATATGCTTCTGCAGTATAATTTCTTGTAATTGTAACAAAGTAAAATGTCGTAAATAATTTGTCGATTAATTGAGCGAGAACGCACATCAACGTCGAATCGACGCGATGATCAATCGTGCAAACTGAAGACACACGCTACGATATTTGAGAAATTGATTTATCTCACGGAACTTATATTTCTAACGCTTGCTAACGAGACAACTATAATTTCTCGCGAAAAACGGACTAACGAGCCGACGCCATTCCCGCAATTAGCCGCGCGCGTAAACGCAGCCCGGCCGGACAAAGGATTACGAATCCACTTGCGCGCGATGATGAGAAGGCGTCTCTAGTCGTGATCGCATAAATCAACGCAAAAACGGATGGCGGCCGCGGCGAGACGAGAGTCGGAGGAGAGACTTGCGAGCGAGAAAGGGTCAGGCCGCCGGTCGGCACGGCGGTCAGGTACCACCAGGTATATACCTGGCGGGTTCTGGAAAACATTGACGCGCGACAAGAGGCAACGCACCCGTCCCACCGATGACACAGCGGCGCACGTGCGCTCGGAGTAGTCGAGTATAAATAATACAAGACGCGGACAAAGATGCCGCCCTCCCGACCATTTGTTTAAATTAAAATTATCCGCGCGGCCCGGAGAGCGAGAGAGGGCACGCGTGTCGCTGCACGCCGCACACGATCGCACACGCGGGCCTTTTATTATGATTGTTAATGGCCGGTTGGTCGTATGTTAGGCGCGGGACCGCTGAAGGAGATTGTGCACGCGTGTATCTCAACACAGACGCACACGGTCGAGTTGCACGAAGATGTTCCACGAGTGTGTGCACGCAGCAGAAGACCGCGAATGTACGCGCGGCTGTATTTGTACACTGGGATCGGCGTTAATCGGTATTAATGAAACCAGCTTTCTCCCGTTTCCTAGAATCATTAAAAATGTCCAATCGAACGCTGTGAGTCGATATTCGCGTATGATACACACGATTAAACACTTTTTTTTATCTTCAGAGCACTAACGAAATTATTATCACCGTCTTTATCTTTTAAGCTTGATCTACAATGTGTTATTTGCTTCTTGTTTCTTTTTCTTTATCCCTTTCTGACTCACACACGGAAAAAGATCTGCTACATATGGACAACTAAACATAATTTGCTGTATTAGCCACTTTTTCTTTGCTGCAGGAGCTAATTTCCTTGCTGTGATAACAAGAAAATCTGCTCCTGCAACAACAAAAGTAACTAAATTATGTTTAGTTGTCCATCTGCAAATTTGCTACGTTAGTCACTTTTCTCTAGGAGCAGACTTACTTGTTATCATAGCTAGAAAATAGGTTTTTGCAGCAAAGAAAAAGTAGCTAACATAGCGAATTATATTTAACTGTCCATATGCAACAAATTAGTTTACTGCTGCAGCAAATTATTTTTTTCCGTGCACCTTAAACTTTAAAGGAATGCCGGACATGAAAACTTTACCGACATAACATTGACTTTTTTTTTGAAAAATTTACGTCTTATTGCTTGCACACAATTACAAACGCTTTTACACAACAAAAGTATATGCAAAAATAAATTGGAACATTGCTCAATATGTGACGAGAGCGAAAAATTATGTTTAAATTTAAATTTTAAGCTGTCAGTTAGTGTAATATTTGTTTAATACAAACATTCTGCAAGTTGTATACACAGAAACTGTGGATATTCCAATCAGGAAAATTTCAAAGATCACTACTATACTTTCAGAATTGAGATTCAGAGTTTTGATACCAAAAAAGATACGAAAAGTTTGCAGAAAAGTTTATGATACGGTTAGGTTTTTCGACAACTGTGATAAAGAATAGATAGAGTGAAAAATTAGTTCACAGATATTTTTCGAAATGGCACTGTACTTTTATCGCCCTTTTCACAACGTCCGAATATTCAAAGTGTATGTGTGTATATATATATATACAGGGTGCGGCGCCAAAATCCGGACAAATTATACATTTTTTCCAAACATATTTTTTATTGCAAAAACGAAAAGGCTTACAAAATTTTTTTAGCCACATTGTTTGTAAGGCCATAAAGAACACATTTACTCAATATATCCCCCGCTTGCTTGAATGATCGGTCTGAAGCGTGCGCAGGCGCGCTTTAATGTGTCACGGTCCATATCGGTGAATGCCGCTTCAATAGCGGCTCTCAATGATGCGACGTTTGGATGTCTGGACTTGTTCCTTTCAGCTACGCTCCATACATAGAAGTCCAAACGATTCAAATCTGGACTGTTGGGAGGCCAGAATTCTTTCGACCAAAACATGACGTTGTCCGACAACCAATTTTGCACCAAATGACTTGTGTGGGCGGGCGCACCGTCCTACTGGAAAACATATGGCTTTCCAGACGACACAGTTTCGATCCACGGCTTCACTACATTTGTCAGAACACGCAAATAAACTTCTTTTGTGACATTTTCCCCTTTGTTAAAGAAATGCGGTGACATGACATCACCCTCACTGGATGATATTGCAAAACCTTCGTTGGACTTATCCGACTCATTGTACTTTGCGATGACATCATACACAATCGATCTCGGGTACCTGAAGG
>NW_022639572.1:551656-553573 GCF_010583005.1 Odontomachus brunneus | reverse complement strand
ACATAATTTGCTGTATTAGCCACTTTTTCTTTGCTGCAGGAGCTAATTTCCTTGCTGTGATAACAAGAAAATCTGCTCCTGCAACAACAAAAGTAACTAAATTATGTTTAGTTGTCCATCTGCAAATTTGCTACGTTAGTCACTTTTCTCTAGGAGCAGACTTACTTGTTATCATAGCTAGAAAATAGGTTTTTGCAGCAAAGAAAAAGTAGCTAACATAGCGAATTATATTTAACTGTCCATATGCAGCAAATTATTTTTTTCCGTGCACCTTAAACTTTAAAGGAATGCCGGACATGAAAACTTTACCGACATAACATTGACTTTTTTTTTGAAAAATTTACGTCTTATTGCTTGCACACAATTACAAACGCTTTTACACAACAAAAGTATATGCAAAAATAAATTGGAACATTGCTCAATATGTGACGAGAGCGAAAAATTATGTTTAAATTTAAATTTTAAGCTGTCAGTTAGTGTAATATTTGTTTAATACAAACATTCTGCAAGTTGTATACACAGAAACTGTGGATATTCCAATCAGGAAAATTTCAAAGATCACTACTATACTTTCAGAATTGAGATTCAGAGTTTTGATACCAAAAAAGATACGAAAAGTTTGCAGAAAAGTTTATGATACGGTTAGGTTTTTCGACAACTGTGATAAAGAATAGATAGAGTGAAAAATTAGTTCACAGATATTTTTCGAAATGGCACTGTACTTTTATCGCCCTTTTCACAACGTCCGAATATTCAAAGTGTATGTGTGTATATATATATATACAGGGTGCGGCGCCAAAATCCGGACAAATTATACATTTTTTCCAAACATATTTTTTATTGCAAAAACGAAAAGGCTTACAAAATTTTTTTAGCCACATTGTTTGTAAGGCCATAAAGAACACATTTACTCAATATATCCCCCGCTTGCTTGAATGATCGGTCTGAAGCGTGCGCAGGCGCGCTTTAATGTGTCACGGTCCATATCGGTGAATGCCGCTTCAATAGCGGCTCTCAATGATGCGACGTTTGGATGTCTGGACTTGTTCCTTTCAGCTACGCTCCATACATAGAAGTCCAAACGATTCAAATCTGGACTGTTGGGAGGCCAGAATTCTTTCGACCAAAACATGACGTTGTCCGACAACCAATTTTGCACCAAATGACTTGTGTGGGCGGGCGCACCGTCCTACTGGAAAACATATGGCTTTCCAGACGACACAGTTTCGATCCACGGCTTCACTACATTTGTCAGAACACGCAAATAAACTTCTTTTGTGACATTTTCCCCTTTGTTAAAGAAATGCGGTGACATGACATCACCCTCACTGGATGATATTGCAAAACCTTCGTTGGACTTATCCGACTCATTGTACTTTGCGATGACATCATACACAATCGATCTCGGGTACCTGAAGGACCGAATGATTTCTGTCGCCGAGCGCCCAGCGCGAACACTTTCGATAATCGCGGCTCTTCGGTTATACTCCGCATTTGGTTTCAACATTGCGACTGTTTCGAGGTTATGATGGTTTAGTACATACGTCAAGCTATTTGAACGCTAATCGCGACATCTACCAGTGGTATAGAACGGCGAGAATTTCAAATTGAATTTTGTCCGAATTTTGGCGCCGCACCCTGTATATATACACTTTGAATATTTTATATATATATATATATATATATATATATATATATATATATATATATATATACAGGGTGTCTGGTAACTGATTGAGCAACCGCCGTCTACGGGTAGAACGGGTCAAAATAATATCATAAAAATTATATACCATTTTAAAATTTTCTCAATATTTATTCCGTAATTAATTAAAATGTATAAAAGAACGAGCTCACGAGAAGCGGAAAGAAATGGCTTACCTCTTAGCAACGATGAGTAAACAGCTGAATTTGAGG